>NW_011494784.1:1381823-1382580 GCF_000754665.1 Bison bison bison
TCCCCTTCTCCTCCTGCCCCCAATCCCTCCCAGCATCAGAATCTTTTCCAATGAGTCAACTCTTCGCATAAGGTGGCCAAAGTACTGGAGTTTCAGCTTTAGCATCATTCCTTCCAAAGAAATCCCAGGGCTGATCTCCTTCAGAATGGACTGGTTGGATCTCCTTGCAGTCTAAGGGACTCTCAAGAGTCTTCTCCAACACCACAGTTCAAAAGCATCAATTCTTTGGCGCTCAGCCTTCTTCACAGTCCAACTCTCACATCCATACATGACCACAGGAAAAACCATATCCCTGACTAGATGAACCATTGTTGGCAAAGTAATGTCTCTGCTTTTGAATATGCTATCTAGGTTGGTCATAACTTTCCTTTCAAGGAGTAAGCGTCTATTAATTTCATGGCTGCAGTCACCATCTGCAGTGATTTGGGAGCCCAAAAAAGTAAAGTCTGACACTGTTTCCACTGTTTCCCCATCTATTTCCCAAAGTTATGGGACCAGATGCTATGATCTTCGTTTTCTGAATGTTGAGCTTTAAGCCAGTTTTTCACTCTCCACTTTCACTTTCATCAAGAGGCTTTTTAGTTCCTCTTCACTTTCTGCCATAAGGGTGGTGTCATCTGCATATCTGAGGTGATTGATATTTCTCCCAGCAATCTTGATTCCAGCTTGTACTTCTTCCAGCCCAGCGTTTCTCATGATATACTCTGCATATAAGTTAAATAAACAGGGTGACAATATACAGCCTTGATGTACTCCT
>NW_011494784.1:1383347-1387103 GCF_000754665.1 Bison bison bison
GCCATCTCTTCTTAATATCTTCTGCTTCTGTTAGGTCCATACCATTTCTGTCCTTTATCAAGTCCATCTTTGCATGAAATGTCCCCTTGGTATCTCTAATTTTCTTGAAAAGATCTCTAGTCTTCCCTGTTCTGTTGTTTTCCTCTATTTCTTTGCATTGATCGCTGAGGAAGGCTTTCTTATCTCTTGTGCTATTCTTTGGAACTCTGCATTCAGACACTTATATCTTTCCTTTTCTCCTTTGCTTTTCGCTTCTCCTCTTTTCACAGCTATTTGTAAGTCCTCCCCAGACAGCCATTTTGTTTTTTGCATTTCTTTTCTGTGGGGATAGTCTTGATCCCTGTCTTCTGTACAATGTCACAAACCTCATTCCATGGTTCATCAGGCACTCTATCAGATCTAGGCCCTTAAATCTATTTCTCACTTATACTGTATAATCATAAGGGATTTGATTTAGGTCATACCTGAATGGTCTACTGGTTTTCCCTACTTTCTTCAATTTAAGTCTGAATTTGGCAATAAGGAGTTCATGATCTGAGCTACAGTCAGCTCCTGGTCTTGTTTTTGTTGACTGTATAGAGCTTCTCCATCCTTGGCTGCAAAGAATATAATCAATCTGATTTCAGTGTTGACCATTTGGTGATGTCCCTGTGTAGAAGACATCTTCTCTTGTGTTGTTGGAAGAGGGTGTTTGCTATGACCAGTGCATTTTCTTGGCAAAACTCTATTAGTCTTTGCCCTGCTTCATTCCATATTCCAAGGCCAAATTTGCCTGTTACTCCAGGTGTTTCTTGACTTCCTACTTTTGCATTCTAGTCCCCTATAATGAAAAGGACATCTTTTTTGGGTGTTAGTTCTAAAAGTTTCAGTCCCTGGGTCGGGAAGATCCCCTGGAGGAGGAAATGGCAATCTGCTCCGGTACTATTGCCTGGAAAATCCCATGGACAGAGGAGCCTCGTAGGCTACAGTTCATGGGGTCGTAAAAAGTTGGACATGACTAAGTGACTTCACTTTCTAAAAGGTCAGACTGCGAAGGCACAGGAACGGCTGAGAGGAGCTACCACGCTTCTGAGGTTGGCGGCGGGGTGGCGGGCGGCGGAGAGGAGCTACCCTGTGTCCTAGGTCAGGGGTGGCGGCCGGGAGGAGCAACCCCATGCTCAAGGCCAGGGGCGGCGGCTGGGAGGACCAACCCCACGTCCAAGGAGCCATGGCTGCGGGCGCAGGAGGGCCTAGAGGAGCTATCCCACGTTGAAGGTCAGGAAGGGCTGTGGTGAGGAGATACCCCTGGTCCAAGGTAAGGAGCAGTGGCTGCGCATTGCTGGAGCAGCCGAGATACCCCACGCCCAAGGAAAGAGAAACCCAAGTAAGACGGTAGATGTTGCAAGAGGGCATCAGAGGGCAGACACACTGAAACCATACTCACAGAAAACTAGTCAATCTAATCACACTAGGACCACATCCTTGTCTAACTCAATGAAACTAAGCCATGCCCGTGGGGCAACCCAAGATGGGGGGGTCATGGTGGAGAGATCTGACAGAATGTGGTCCACTGGAGAAGGGAATGGCCAACCACTTAGTATTCTTGCCTTGAGAACCCCATGAACAGTATGAAAAGGAAAAATGATAGGATACTGAAAGAGGAACTCCCCAGGTCAGTAGGTGCCCAATATTCTACCGGAGATCAGTGGAGAAATAACTCCAGAAAGAATGAAGGGATGGAGCCAAAGCAAAAACAATACCCAGCTGTGGATGTGACTGGTGATAGAAGCAAGGTCCAATGCTGTAAAGAGCAATATTGCGTAGGAACCTGGAATGTCAGGTCCATGAATCAAGGCAAATTGGAAGTGGTCAAGCAAGAGATGGCAAGAGTGAATGTCGACATTCTAGGAATCAGCGAACTGAAATGGACTGGAATGGGTGAATTTAACTCAGATGACCATTATATCTACTACTGCAGGCAGGAATCCCTCAGAAGAAATGGAGTAGCCATCATGATCAACAAAAGAGTCCGAAATGCAGTACTTGGATGCAATCTCAAAAATGACAGAATGATCTCTGTTCGTTTCCAAGGCAAACCATTCAATATCACAGTAATCCAAGTCTATGCCCCAACCAGTAACGCTGAAGAAGCTGAAGTTGAACGGTTCTATGAAGACCTACAAGACCCATAGACCTAGTACATGTTAAATAGAATGTTCCTCAATAAATAGAGTCAGTGTCACTATCCTTTTAGACACATCTCATTTGCCACCCAATCCATAAAGCCATTTTTACCTTTTTATGTAGGCATCACCTACCTATACTTATTTAAACTAAATAATCCCAATTCTGATTATAGGCTTTATTACCAGCTGTATGTGTTTGTGTGTGTGTGATTGGCTAATTCCCTCTCCAGAATTAGACATTTCTTGAACTTAGAGGGTATTACTCATTTAAGTGGAGAAGGAAATGGCAACCCACTCCAGTATTCTTGCCTGGAAAATCCCATGGACGGACCTCTTGTTATATTTAACACAGTACAATGGCTTGTCTTCCTGTCCAATCAAATATAAAAAATAACTACATGCTAGCATGTTCTTTGGCATTGCCTTTCTTTGGGATTGGAATGAAAACTGAACTTTTCCAGTCCTGTGGCCACTGCTGAATTTTCCAAATTTGCTGGCATATTGAGTGAGGCACTTTAATAGCATCATCTTTCAGGATTTGAAGTAGCTCAACTGGAATTCCATAACCTCCACTAGCTTTGTTCATAGTGATGCTTTCTAAGGCCCACTTGACTTCACATTCCAGGGTGTCTGGCTCTAGGTGAGTGATCACACCATCATGATTATCTTGGTTGTAAAGATCTTTTTTGTACAGTTCTTCTGTGTATTCCTACCACCTCTTCTTAATATCTACTGCTTCTGTTAGGTCATAAAATTTCTGTCCTTTATCGAGCCCATCTTTGCATGAAATGTTCCCTTGGTATCTCTAATTTTCTTGAAGAGATCTCTAGTCTTTCCCATTCTGTTGGTTTCCTCTATTTCTTTGCATTGATCGCTGAAAAAGGCTTTCTTATCTCTTCTTGCTATTCTTTGGAACTCTGCATTCAGATGCTTATATCTTTCCTTTTCTTGTTTGCTTTTCACTTCTCTTCTTTTCACAGCTATTTGTAAGGCCTCCTCAGGCAGCCATTTTGTTTTTTTGCATTTTTTTCCATGGGGATAGTCTTGATCCCTGTCTCCTGTACAATGTCAAGAACCTCTGTTCATAGTTTATCAGGCACTCTATCTATCAGATCTAGGCCCTTAAATCTATTTCTCACTTATACTGTATAATCATAAGGGATTTTATTTAGGTCATACCTGAATGGTCTAGTGGTTTTCCCTACTTTCTTCAATTTAAGTCTGAATTTGGCAATAAGGAGTTCATGATCTGAGCCACAGTCAGCTCCTGGTCTTGTTTTTGTTGACTGTATAGAGCTTTTCCATATTTGGCTGCAAAGAATATAATCAATCTGATTTCGGTGTTGACCATCTGGTGATGTCCATGTTAAGAGTCTTCTCTTGTGTTGTTGGAAGAGGGTGTTTGCTATGACCAGTGCATTTTCTTGGCAAAACTCTATTAGTCTTTGCCCTGCTTCATTCCATATTCCAAGGCCAAATTTGCCTGTTACTAGTCATGAAATTAAAAGACGCTTACTCCTTGGAAGGAAAGTTATGACCAACCTAGATAGCATATTCAAAAGCAGAGACATTACTTTGCCAACAAACATTC
>NW_011494784.1:1387203-1445381 GCF_000754665.1 Bison bison bison
AAACAGTGTCAGAGTTTATTTTTCTGGGCTCCAAAATCACTGCAGATGGTGACTGCAGCCACGAAATTAAAAGACACTTACTCCTTGGAAGAAAATTTATGACCAACCTAGATAGCATATTCAAAAGCAGAGACATTACTTTGCCAACAAACATTCGTCTAGTCAAGGCTATGGTTTTTCCTGTGGTCATGTATGGATGTGAGGGTTGGACTGTGAAGAAGGCTGAGCACCAAGAATTGATGCTTTTGAACTGTGGTGTTGGAGAAGACACTTGAGAGTCCCCTGGACTGCAAGGAGATCCAACCAGTCCATTCTGAAGGAGATCAGCCCTGGGATTTCTTTGGAAGGAATGATGCTAAAGCTGAAACTCCAGTACTTTGGCCACCTCATGCGAAGAGTTGACTCATTGGAAAAGACTCTGATGCTGGGAGGGATTGGGGGCAGGAGGAGAAGGGGACGACAGAGGATGAGATGGCTGGATGGCATCACTTACTCGATGGACGTGAGTCTGGGTGAACTCTGGGAGTTGGCGATGGACAGGGAGGCCTGGCGTGCTACGATTCATGGCGTCTCAAGAGTCGGACGCGACTGAGCGACTGAACTGAACTGAACCAGAGATAAATTGCCAACATCTGCTGGATCATGGAAAAAGCAAGAAAGTTCTAGAAAAACACCTATTTCTGCTTTATTGACTATGCCAAAGCCTTTGACTGTGTGGATCATAATAAACTGTGGAAAATTCTGAAAGGGATGGGAATACCAGACCACCTGACTTGCCTCTTGAAAAACGTGTATGCAGGTCAGGAAGCAACAATTGGAACTAGACATGGAACAACAGACTGGTTCCAAGTAGGAAAAGGAGTACATCAAGGCTGTATATTGTCACTCTGTTTATTTAACTTATATGCAGAGTACATCATGAGAAACCCTGGACTGGAAGAAGCACAAGCTGGAATCAAGATTGCCAGGAGAAATATCAATCACCTCAGATGTGCATACGATACCACCCTTATGGCAGAAAGTGAAGAGGAACTAAAAAGCCTCTTGATGAAAGTGAAAGTGGAGAGTGAAAAAGTTGGCTTAAAGCTCAACATTCAGAAAACGAGGATCATGGCATCTAGTCCCATCACTTCATGGGAAATAGATGAGGAAACAGTGGAAACAGTGTCAGAGTTTATTTTTCTGGGTCTCCAAAATCACTGCAGATGGTGACTGCAGCCACGAAATTAAAAGACACTTACTCCTTGGAAGAAAATTTATGACCAACCTAGATAGCATATTCAAAAGCAGAGACATTACTTTGCCAACAAAGGTCCGTCTGGTCAGGGCTATGGTTTTTCCAGTGAGAGTTGGACTGCGAAGAAGGCTGAGCGCCGAAGAATTGATGCTTTTGAATTGTGGTGTTGGAGGAGACTCTTGAGAGTCCCTTGGACTGCAAGGAGATCCAACCAGTCCATTCTGAAGGAGATCAGCCCTGGGATTTCTTTGGAAGGAATGATGCTAAAGCTGAAACTCCAGTACTTGACCACCTCATGCGAAGAGTTGACTCATTGCAAAAGACTCTGATGCTGGGAGGGATTGGGGGCAGGAGGAGAAGGGGATGACAGAGGATGAGATGGCTGGATGGCATCACTGACTCGATGGACATGAGTCTGAGTGAACTCCAGGAGTTGGTGATGAACAGGGAGGCCTGATATGGTGCGATTCATGGGGTTGCAAAGAGTCGGACACGACTGAGTCACTGAACTCAACTGAACTGAGCATGTTCTTTAGTGTAAAGGATAGTTTTTACTCAGTAAGGCATATTGATCTCAAGTTATACACTCGTTTAGCCCTGGATACGATATCAGTCAGGACCCTTCAGTACTCCCTGGGCATGAGACATTTGGCTTTTTATCCTGTTTACCACTTTCTTAAATTGTCTTACTGTCATGATAATGGTGATTTAATAATACTTACCAAGTACTACTGGTCTAGAGAGGACTGACTGGAGAAATTGGTCTTAATAAAACGCTATAGATCAGATACTCTGCTCTCATGCTGTTGAGAAATTACTCAAACAAGATTATTATGTGTGATTACCAAAGACCCAGGCAGCTAAAATGTTGTTTCTGAGAACACAGACACTGGATGTGTAGTTATGGGCAGAGTCATCAATAAATTGTACTCTCTTCAGAAGCCAAGAAAGCTGAGGAAACTATCTAAGGAACTGGCTTTAAGTATGCTTTTTGAAGCTAACAGGAAATAGTGTTCAGTGTTTGCCAAGGTTAAAATGCTCTTACTCAAGGCTAAATTGGATGTGGTCACAGTTAGTAAACTATTTACTATCATTTATGAACATTTCAGATCTTTTCAATGACACATGAGTAACTACTGTTTTGAGAGACCAAAAAAGAACAAGTGGGAAAAGATGAAAAGATGACTAATGCAAACATCCTAGAGAATGTAACTTTTTCATCCTTATTATTGCTTATGAATTTGTAAAACAACAAAAACAGTTATGTGCCAGATTACTTGCTTTCATTTGTTTTCTTATTAAGTTTTTAAGTTAATAACATACATTTTAAACATATTTTCAAGATATTCTTTTCCTTGAATTCATTTAAGTCAGAGGCCAAAACAGACAAAAGTAAGCAGTTGAGATATTTTAAAAGAACATATAACATGATGTACAGAAAGAAACCATGCATACATGCTCAGCCATGTCTTTGCAACCCTGTGGACGGTAGCCTACCAGACTTCTCTCTCCATAACATTTTTCAGGCAAGAATACTGGATCCATTTCCTTCTCCAGAGGATTTTCTGGACCCGGGGACTGAACCCACTTCTCTTGCATCTCTTGCATTGGCAGGCAGATTCTTTACCACTGTGCCACTTGGAAAGATACCCATGGAAAACTTAAGTCTAAAGAGAAGAAGTGACTTCTACAAGACCACACAGTGGGTAAGAAGCCAGGTCCTCCACCCACTCACTGATCCTCAACCTATATGCATTTTGTGTCCAAATACAGTAAGAGGAATATTGAAGTATATCACAAGTTAAGGTCTAGAAACATTTAAAAAGTATTTTGCTAACATGAGATTTCATGCATGCAGCTATTGTAGCTCATAGTTTTCTGAACATGTAATCAATAATATGAACAAAATCACTAAGTATAAACCACTGAAGGGCACTCTGAAGGACATACAAAAAAGATGGCATAGTTTCTTTTCAAAACTAATAATACTGACAAGGCAATGAAATTATCATAGATGTCTGTATGTGTAAGTTATCAGTTTAAGCATATTTTCACAAATATATAGTTGATATTTATCACCATCCTACAGAGAATTTAGTTCCACTGTCTGTATTGTTTGACCACTGAAACTTCTGTATTATATTTACCAAAATATATAATACCATCTTATGTCAGTGTAGTATTTACAGATTTCCAAGTTTTCACAAATATATTCTCTATAAATAGGACCTATTTAGTAAGGACATGATTATCATCCTCATTTAACAGATATGACAGGAGTGAATGCATTGTATTTAAGCCATCATCTCTTATAGATTAGAGGGCACAGATTAGAATTCAGAACTTCAGACATCAAATCATGCAGTCTCCCTTTGACATTATGCTGCTATGGATGGGCAGAATAGGAAGAAAATTCTTCTGAAAGAGTCATTAGGAAACCTTTAAGAATATAGGCTTAAAATAATTATTGAATTCTATTCAAATTTTTTGTTTTAAATGTCTCTCTTTGTACTGATACATGAAACTCCTTAAAAGTCTCTTTTTTCCAATTATTTGTAATCTCAACTGAAATCTGATTAGGTGAAATGTTGAAAACAGGAACATGCATAGATATGCATGTTACTCAAACTAGATATGGGTCTACAAAAAATGTTCACTGGATAGAGAAATTACTTAACTTTGTTAATAGAGCCTTATCAATATTCAAACAAACCATGCCATGTGTCTCTTGATGTGATGTAATGAGAAGGAGACAACATCACATCTGTGGTATTCTTGCCAAAATTACCTAACCATAAATCGAATCATGAGGAAACGTCAGAAAAATCCCAAACTGAAAGACATCCTACAAAATAAATGGATTTTATGCTTCAAAATTTTAAGGTCATAAAAGAAAGAAAAGTTGAAAATTGATCCAGATTAAAGGAGACTAAAAAGATGTGACAACTGAAGAGTACACACAAACTTCAATTTGATCCTAGATCTGGAAAAAACAGCTGTAAAGCATTATTAGGATGATTTTTAACATTCAAATATGAAGTATGGATTGCTTTGTTTGTTTAGCCACAAAGCCCTGTCTGACTCTTTTGTGACTCCAGGGACTGTAGTTCACCAGGCTTCTCTGTCCATGGGATTTCCCAGGCAAGAATACTGGAGTGGGTTGCCATTTCCTTCTCCATGGGATCTTGCCAACCCAGGGATCTAACCCACATCTCCTGCCTTACAGGCAGATTCTTTACCACTGAACCACCTTGGCAGCCATGGAGTATGGATTAGATAATCATAATATATCAATATGGAATTTCCTGATTTCATCAACTGCATTGTAGCTATATGAGAAAACGTCCTTTTTTGCAGGAATTTCACTTAAAATTATTTAGGGTAAAAGACACATGGTGTCTCCAACTTACTTGGTTCAGGAAAAAAAAAAAGTGTGTATATGCGTATGTAGTACAATTACTGAACCTGGGTAAAAAGTAGAGTGGAATTCCTTTTACTCTTTACTGTTATTACAAATTTAAGTTTGAAATTCTATCTAATTAAAAGAATAATCAAGAAAATTATACATCAGTGTCTCTTTTGCTGTCTCGTACACAGGGTTATTGTTAGCATCTTTCTAAATTCCATATATATGTGTTAGTATACTGTATTGGTGTTTTTCTTATGGACTCTGTTGCAGAGGGAGAGGGTGGGATGATTTGGGAGAATGGCATTGAAACATGTATAATATCATGTATGAAACGAGTTGCCAGTCCAGGTTCGATGCACGATACTGGATGCTTGGGGCTAGTACACTGGGACGACCCAGAGGGATGGTATGGGGAGGGAGGAGGGAGGAGGGTTCAGGATGGGGAACACATGTATACCTGTGGCGGATTCATTTTGATATTTGGCAAAACTAATACAATTTGTAAAGTTTAAAAATAAAATAAATTTTAAAAAAAGAAAAAATAAAATTATTTGCCTCTAAAAAATGTGCTTTTTTTCTAACACTGCATCTTCCAAGCTATTATAAAACAGAAGTCTAATCAGTACTGTCTTCCTATTCATACTCCCCTAAAAACTTAGTGATAAACTAATAAATTATCAATAACTAATGAATAATAAACCCACTTAAAAATTCCATTTGATTAAAATAGAAAGGATTAAACTATTAATATAACTATGAAGAAACTGTCAGGCATTAATTTTCTTATCAAATATCAATGTCATCATCCACATTTCTGGTTTATAAAGTACATGAGCTATTTTTCATCAACAATATCTGGTGCTTTTATTTCAGGTACTCATCAATAATTTGCATATAGGAATTTTAAAATATGATTCATTAAAAACAGACTTGATCATTTGAAATTTTAGAGGAATAGCTAAAAATAGCCTATTCGTTGAAGATGTTAGATTTGTAAAATCTCTCTACATATCCCAACCAATATCATCAAAAATCAACAAATATTATCTCCTCTCAGAGCTACATTCAATTAAAAAGTTATGTTTTATTCGTTTTGAATGCAGTTATTGAACAAATATTTATCATTTGTCTATTCTACTAAGAACTAAGAATACAGAGAGGCCACCATCCTTTAAAGATAAATAAAACAGGAGTAAGTAGAGTACAGTTAACAGGAAATTAAAGTGTATAGTATAGAATAATGGTACAGCTGGAGAAAATGCAAGATAGAATGGAGCCTATCAAAGTGACAACAAGCTAAGTATTAAGGGGTAAGAAAACTATACCGATAACACAAGATTTGGTAGGCCTTAACAAACTGGGTACAGTGGAAAAAATATATCAGGCTGAGAAATAAATATGTGGAAAGCAGTAGTTACAAAAGAGCATGGGCAATTTCTGAAAGCTTCAGTATGACTGGAGTAGGAGTGGAAGATGGAGATGTTAACAGAGGCAAAATCAGAAAGGATCACCTGCGCTGGATTGAGGAGCTTGAATCTTGAGGACTACGAAGAGATACTAAGAGTTTAAAGGAGCAGAGAGGCAGAGTCAGATTTGGTTATTGGAAAATTTCTGTGAACATCAGCCATTCTGAATGTTTGTTTTGAGAGACGAATTTAAAATACAAGGCCATAATCTCTCAGTGAAATCCTTAGGACCAGAAAAGATTTAGCAAGCAGAATATATTGGACTTCTGGAAAAGTAATAAGGTAAATGCCCTTGATATTATATAAGATTCTCAGAAGGATCTGAAGCAACATACTACAAAAAAAAAAAAAAAATACATGAAGATATCTCCTCCATCAAAATGTGTAAGTTTCACCTTAAATGAAACTAATCAGTTCAGATTGGGTTTCTCATTAAAAGAATTAAGATGAAACATTTGATGAAAGAGCACCTTGAATTCACAGTTGAGCAAGGGGGGACTGTGAACATACATCAAAAATGTTGAGACACACATGAAGGCAGTGTAAGTCTGAAAACCAACACAAACAACTAACGATTATGACTCTGACATTAGGCTGGTGTAACAATGCTCTAAAGTGTCTAGAAAGGCATCCAGACTGAATTTGATTCATTAGCCGCCCTTCATTTCTGTGTCTCTGCTTTAGTTCTCCTACTTTATAGAAGACAAATTGTTTTTACATGTTTTAGTATACACTAGATTTTCCTCCGGAATAAATCCCACATTATATTATGACTTGGAGCAAGCTGCACCCCAGTTTTATGTGTCCTACCCTGCTCAGCATCTTGTCAAACTATTTTAACAGTTTATTTATAAAGCTCTAGTTAAAATAAAACTCACATATTCATTAAAATCTGGTGACACAGCCTATGGAGATTTTGAATTATACTTCATGCTATAGACTAACAGTTGAGAACTACTAGGGTAGAAAATGAATTGTTAGAAGGAGCAACATTTCATCCAAGAGAGCTAGTTAAGAATAATCATGTGGTGATACCAGAAACAGATAACAGTCATCTTAACCTGGGTAACTGTTGCAGTGTCGTTTGACCTTGAAACACAGATGATTCTTGTCCCACTACAGCACAGGGCAGAAACAAAAATGAGCACATTGTTAACCTGGGAAAAAGAAAGAGTATTCATTTATGACAGGAGGTATTTGGGAATGTTTCTTATAGGAAGAAATGCTTGTTCTGAATCTTGAAGGATTTATAGACAGTCTATGGGTGGAAAGGATGAGGCAGATAGTTAAGTCTAAGGGAGAGATAAGAACAAAGCATCAAAGTATGTCTAGATGAAGTCTGAAAGAAAAGGTAGGGGTGAAACATGAACACTGTCACATTAAGACATTTTATTTTATTCTGTAGATAATGGTGTCTGCATACCTGGCTGCTATATAAAAGATAGGTCAAAACCAAGGAAGTAAATCTCAACAACTCTAATATCCTGCATATGAAAAAATATACATATGTTAAAAATGTCAGCCTTCAAATACACGGGTTCTCTGCAATACTGATTTTGTATATACACATACAGTATTTATGGGCATGTTTGCGTATGTATTCTGCAACCTCATTTTCTAGAATTTAAGAATTCAGCTCAGAGGTACTTCAAGCATAGCAACCCAGCCATACACCCTTTAGCCTTGACTACCCTTCAGCCATGAAAATTTAGCCATCTTTTCCTGAAATAAAAACGGCAGGGTGATGCGTTCCTTGGCTCATGGGGTGAGAAGGTCTCTCTTGAGGCCCTCTGTTGCATTGCCCTGCCTTCTTACTAATTAATGCTTCCCCTATTTGCAAACTTCTTTAGGCAAAACAATTTACTTTCAAGGTGCTTTATAATGTCAGTAGATTTTGTGTTGTTTTCAAATGTACCACATTCATGAGCAGGATATGCAAGCACTGGTTTTCTCCAAAGTGAAGGATCAAGAAATTCCTTTCTACTGAACATTAGACTACCTTCACCTTATAACTCTGTTTCTTAAATGAGAGCATGTCAGGCATTTGCTATTTTTTTTCTACCTGACTTTTCTCCATGGACATGAAAAAGAGTGTGATAAGACTAGTAAGCTATAAGGGTGCCCACACTTTAACTATGCATGTCGGGGCCACTCTGACACAGTAATGTTACATTCAGAAAAGCAGGTCTCCACGATGATCCTTGGTGTTGATAACCTCATAAAACAATAGCATTTTTACTTCTTTTTCCTTTTAGTAATATTCACCAAAATCTAAGAGACACATGTGTTTGGTCCATGAGGAATAACACTTAAGATCATACTTTTGAAACATGTAAAGTCTCACCATTTCATGAGCCCCAATATGAGAATCTGAGAGTACATTCTGGAACAGTGCTCTGAATACTTTAACCCTCCTGGCATATGTGACTTAGTTTCTCTCAGACTGGTATTTTGTATTATTTATTTGTTTGACTGCTCATTGTGAACTGACAAGCAAATAAAATTTAATCTAACCTTCTAGCCTCAATACTCTGAATGCTAATAGACACATACATTCTGACTTTTAAAATGTTCAGCACTGATTCTTCTCAAAAAATTATTAAAATGAGCTTAGGAATTATGGTGCAAATCTTATACCCTCGGACTAACATCCTCATTTAGAATTCATCAAGAGAGGTTAAAAAAATAGGTAGATCGATGATACTATTACTGTGGAGCTTTACCACTTAGCCTAGTATAAAATGGATACTTGGCTGAAGCAGAGATCAAAGCCAAAATCACCATCGTAGTACAAAATTTAGGGATGAAAAATGAACCTATAATACTATAATATTAATTGTCATTACCATTTCATTGCTAAAATAGCTTAGAAATCATGTTTAAATGTGTTATATATTAACACCAAAAAAAAAAATAATTTCTCTGTGAGGAATTCTCAGAATAATACTCTAAAAATTATTGGCTTGAAAAACATGTAACATTCTCATTCCTAAGTTATCTGGCTGATGTGCCTTCCCAGTATCCCAATATCACTTTGAGACTTTAAATAGAATCTCCACTGTAAAGGGGGAAATTATTCATACAGTTTAAGTGTCTGTCTATTTTATTTAAATTTTATTTAACTATTTGAAAGCTATTAAACAATTTGTAGGTAAAACACACAATCATCATTAACTTTTGAAACATTTTCATCTTGCAATGATGCATGCATTTTAAAAAGTTCAGTTACTGAAAGAATTTCAAACTATAGATTCTGTAAGGATATTTTCACTCCAATTTACATATAGAATGATTGTCTATATTTCAATGTGAATATCTTGGTCATTTTGAGTTGTTAGAACAAACTACCATAGACTGGATGCCTCAACCAAATTTTTTTTTTTTTTTGCACAGTTCTGGAGGCTGGAAGTTTGAAATCAGGTTTTCAACACACTCATGTTCTCAGTGATTAACCTCTTCCTGGTTTACAGAGAGCTGTCTTTTAGCTGTGTCCTCATAAGGCAGAAAGAGAGTCAGCTATTGAAAGCTTTCTGGTCTCTTATAAAAACTTTACTGCCAAACATGAGGATTCCACCCTTATTACTTAATTACTTTCCAAAGGCTCCATCTCCAAATACCACAAAATTGGGGGTGTCAACATATGAATTTGGGGAAAAGGGGGCACATATATTCAAACCAATTGCAGGAAATATTCTAGTTTTAACACTAAATCCTAATGACCTATATAGGTTTCTATTACTGATACAGTTATATTGATTATTCATCACTAGATATCAGAAGTGATATTTAAAAAGGAATTTGGCAGTGCAGACTTCATAAAGCTAAGAACAAAATTAAGGCCAAAAAGTAGACTTTAGACAACTATCAAAACCAAATCCAAAATTCAGAGAATTCCCCAACTTAGCTATTTGATCCAATTAAAAAAGAGATCCTTCAACATCTTTGTAGCTTAATGCCTTCTTTTCTCAATTAAAATTCAAGGTTTTCTGTGTTTGTGTGTATATAAACAGATATACATATATCTGTCCATGGTTTGTATGTGTTTGTGTGTATATATGTGTGTATGTGAGAAGTATATATGTGTGTTATATTTGCCCCTGAGAAAAAAATAAAACCTTAAATGTTGGTGCTTCTTTTTTAAAAGAATTAACTGTGATTTTTACTCTTGGCTAAATCACATTGCAACTTCTTCACAGAACAATCATGATTTAATGATATTTTGAAAGTGAACATCTCAGTCATGTGTGTAAAAGATTCTTTTCATTTTCAGATACTTTCACCATCAGCACTGCTATCCTTCACATAATAAATAACCTCCAAGTCAGGGACATATCTGATTATACGTTATATGAGGGATATATTCATAGCAAAAGACATTTACATCAAGATGCCCTTTCAGATATTTCTGTGTAAAGGATAGTATCTGCCTTAAGGCTGTGCCAACATGACTGACCCATGAATGTTCTTTGCAGAACAGTACGTTGATCAAAGTTAACATTCATTCTGCAACTGTTTAGGTAAAGCTTTCAGGAGTAAACCAATCACTCTTGACTACCTTAGGCAATAACAAGCTTTGTGTAGCTCAAGTGAGCAAGTGAGTCTCCTATGATGCTGTTTGTGTGGGTGAAGTGGAAGGGGTTATGGGTTTCCTATGATGCTCTACAAGCTGCTTAAAAATAAAAGTGCAAGAAGTAAAATGTCTGCTTTTATGGAGAGTTAATAATTAATGTCTGAAAAGGTCAAATGTATCTAAAAGAGTTGTAAGATATGAATCCAAAATGAAATCCTAGACAATTGGTTTAAAATTCATAAAATTGGGTCCTTACCTTCCCATTTTCTTTTGAAGCAGTTAAGAACCTAAGGTCCCCATGCCCCTGGAAAATTTTTCAACACAGTAAGTGTCCAAATTCAGCTATATTTATTTCCTACTGATGAGATGCTTAACTCAGGAATGCTTATTTAACTTATAGTATCTCTGGGTCAACTATTCTCTTTATTCAAGAAACTGTAAATAGTATTATGATATCATATGATACTAAAATTATTTTATACTTGGCAGATGTCAATTTCCCTTATGTAATTGATATTAGGAGCAATACAAGCAAAAGCACATGATTTCCTGGTTCATTCTACATATTATATCAAATTAATTAACATCTTCTATGCCCATCTATTTCATAAATTCATCTTTGTTTGTCTTGAGTTATTTAAACTTGGAAACTTTTAAAAAATTAGCTCTTAAATATTCTTTAGACAAATAGATCATTAAAAGAATAAAAAGCCCAGAAATAAACCCTTATATATATAGTCAATTAATTTACAATAAAGAAGCAAAGAATATACAATGGGGAAAGCATGGCTTCATCAATAAATGGTGCTAAGCTAATTTGAATGACAATATGCAAAAGAATGAAAGTAAATTTTATGATATATCATATACAAAATCAACTCAAAATGGATTAAAGTCTTGAACATAAGACCTTTAATAGCTCAACTTCTAGAAGAAAACATCATTTCTTTGACATTGGTTTTGGCAATGATTTTTTTATATTTACAAAATTAAAAGGAACAAAAGCAAAAACAAACAAGTGTGACTACATCAAAGGAAAACACTTCTCCACAGTAAAGAAGTCACCAAAAAACAAAAAAATGAAAAGTTAATCTTTGGAATGGAAAAAAATATTTGCAAACCACATATCCAGTATGTGTCTATTATCCAAAATATATAAGAAACATTTACAACTCAAAATAAAAAAAAAATCCAACTAAAATATGGGCAAAGAAATTGTATCAATAAGACATACAAATGGCCAGTAGATACGTAAAAAAGATCTGACTCTTTGCAACCCCATGGACTGTAGCCCATCAGGCTCCTCCATCCATGGGATTTTTCCATGCAATAATACTGGAATGGGTTGCCATTTCCTCTTTCAGGGGATCTACCCAACCCAGGAATCAAATCCACGTCTCCTGCATCTCCTGCACTGAAGGTGGATTCTCTCCTACTGAGATGCCACGGAAGCCTACTGATCATTAGAAAAATGAAATTCATGCTCACTAAAACATAATTTACAATAGTTAAAATATGGAAACAACCTAAGTGTCCATGGATGAATGGATAAAGATATATTACATATATATAAACATATGTATACAACAAAGTACTATTGAGCTGTAAAATAGAAATAAATCTTTTCATTTATAAGAACATGGATGAACATGAAGGGCATTTATTATGCTACATAAAATAAGACAGGACTTTCCAGGTGGCACTAGTGGTAAAGAATCCACTTGCCAATTCAGGAAACATAAGAGGTGCAGGTTCAATCCTTGGGTTGGGAAGATCCCCTGGAGGAAGAAATAGCAACCCACTCCAATATCTTTGCCGGGAGAAACCCATGGACAGAATCTGGTGGCTTACAGTCCATGGGTTGCAAAGAGTCTGACCTGACTAAGCATCTGATCACACAAAATAAGACAAAGAAAGGTGAATACTGCATGTTATCATTTACACACAGAATCTTAAAAAAAAAAATAAAACTCACAAAAACAGAGAGAAGAAAAGTAGTTGCCAGGTTCTGGGAGTTGGGGGAAATGGGGAGAGGTTGGTGAAAGGGTAAACACTTGCAAATTAACATGAATAAGATCTGAGGTCCTAATGTATTACATGGTGACTGCAGTTGATAAAGTGTATTATATAATTAAAATTTACTGAGAGATTAGAACTTAACCATTATTACCAAGAAAACAAACAAAAATGGTAAATATGTGAGGTGATAGATGTGTTAATTAGATAAGAAGAAAACTTTCATAAGGAATATGTTAATCAAACCATCACATTATATATTTAAATATCTTATAATTTTATATGTCAATTATATCTCTATAAAGCTGAAAAAATGTAATGGGTAGCAATACCAGTGCATATTAATGGAGGGATAACAAATCAAAGAACAGTTCTTTGAAAATTATCCCTTGGAGAATAAATGTTAATTGCCTGTAATATAAAAAAATAGAAGTTAATTAAAGTATATATTTGTATTTCATGTTATTTAATAGGTACTTGTAGACATAATTTTGCAGGAAGACAATATTTTCTAGAATAATATACTGATAAAATGAGACTTTATTCTTAACTATATCATAATCTTGAATAACTTAGGGGAAGAATCTTTACATATACTATTAAATTTCAAAGTAAAACTAATTATTTCTTCAAGAATAATATGTATATGTATTTCTTCAAGAATTATATGTGAAGTATATATACTTCACATGTAATTTCAGAAAATAGAATTGAGACATTTAGAAATCTATAAAATTCAATAGAAGATACCATACTCACTTTTATTGCTGCATTTCTACATTTCTATCAACAAAATGTCAAGGCAATTTTTGTTTTAAATGCTAGGTAATTCATTTCATGGTTTAAAGGTAGAAAAATTTTTCAAAAGTTACTTATATCTGTCAAATATCTGAGCACATATTTATACTGCCTTTTTCTTAAAACATCTAATTACTATATTCTTGCTTTCTTTTTGTCATTCCCTTTCATTTTTGTTTCTATTTTCATTTTCTCTTTATTTCTCTGTTAATGTTGCCATCTCTCTCTTCTAATTTGTTTTTGGTATCCATCAATTTAGCCTCATTCTCCTTTTTAAAGCCTTATCCTTCTGCCATTTTCCTTTCTTTCTTTTTTTTTTTTAACCTTAATTTATCTTTGTTGAAACATGACTCAACTTTACCTAGGTAAAATAATCAGACCCAAGGAAAATAACGAGAGATGAGGAAGAGTATTTAAGTTCATTAAGAAATACTGAGAACTCTGATGGTATAAAATAATACACAATTTGTAACCAAGGTTTTCCTTCAATAATTCTCTGCAATTTATTCATAAATTTGGAAATAAATGAAAAGTGTCAGAAAATCTATAATTAAATAATGGTGAATTTAATCTTTTAAAATGTAATTACTAATCTGTTTGATTTTATTCTTATCCTTCTATTCTGTGACTGCTCATTGTGATACATCTTCTTTGCTTGTTCTTTCTTAACTTCCAGGAAGCATCACTAAGAACAAAGCTAGTGGAGGTGATGAATGCCAGCTGAGCTATTTCAAATCCTAAAAGATGATGCTGTGAAAGTGCTGCACTCAATATGCCAGCAAACTGGAAAACTGAGCAGTGGCCACAGGACTGGAAAAGGTCAGTTTTCATTCCAATCCCAAAGAAAGTCAATGCCAAAGAATGCTCAAACTACCGCAAAATTGCACTCGTCTCACATGCTACCAAAGTAACCCACAAAATTCTCCAAGCCAGGCTTCAACAGTATGTGAAGTGAGAACATCCAGACGTTTAAGCTGAATTTAGAAAAGGCAGAGGAACCAGAGATCAAATTGCCAATATCTGCTGGATCCTAGAAAAAGCAAGAGAATTCCAGAAAAACATCTACTTCTGCTTCATTCACTAGGCTAAAGCCTTTAACTGTGTGGATCAGAACAAACTGTAGAGAATTCTTAAAGAGATGGGAATACCACACCATCTTACTGCCTCCTGAGAAACCTGTATGCAGGTCAAGAAGCAACAGTTAGAACCAGATATGGAACAATGGACTGGTTCCAAATTGGGAAAGGAGTAGGTCAAGGCTGTATACTGTTACCTTGATTATTTAACTTATATGCAAAGTACATCATGCGAAATGCTGGGTTGGATGAAGCACAAGCTGGAATCAATATAATGAGAGAAATACCAATAATCTCAGATATGCAGATGACACCACCCTTATGGCAGGAATCAGAGAGGAACTAAAGAGCCTCTTGATGAAAGTGAAACAGGAGAGTGAAAAAGTTGGCCTAAAAACACCAATACAGTATACTAACACATATATATGGAATTTAGAAAGATGGTAACAATAACCCTGTGTACGAGACAGCAAAAGAGACACTGATGTATAGAACAGTCTTATGGACTCTGTGGGAGAGGGAGAGGGTGGGAAGATTTGGGAGAATGGCATTGAAACCTGTATAATATCATGTATGAAACGAGTCGCCAGTCCAGGTTCGATGCACGATACTGGATGCTTGGGGCTGGTGCACTGGGATGACCCAGAGGGATGGTATGGGGAGGGAGGAGGGTTCAGAATGGGGAACACATATATACCTGTGGCAGATTCATTTCTATATTTGGCAAAACTAATACAGTATTGTAAAGTTTAAAAATAAAATTAAAAACAAAACAAAACAAAACCAAAAAACAAAGATCATGGCATCCAGTCCCATTACTTCATAGCAAATAGATGGGGAAACAATTGAAACAGTAACAGACTTTATTTTCTTGGGCTCCAAAAATCACTACAGATGGTGATGGCAGCCATGAAATTAAAAGATGTTTTCTCCTTGGAAGAAAAGTTATGACAAACCTAGATAGCATTTTAAAAAGCAGAGACATTATTTTACCAACAAAGGTCTTTATAGTCAAAGCTATGGTTTTTCCAGTAGTCATGTATGGATGTCAGAATTGGGCCATAAAGAAAGCTGAGTGTCAAAGAATTGATGCTTTTGAACTGTGATGTTGGAGAAGACTCCTGAGAGTCCCTTGGAATGCAAAGAGATCCAACCAGTCCATCCTAAAGGAGATCAGTCCTAGGTGTTCATTGGCAGGACTGATGCTGAAGCTGAAACTCCAATACTTTGGCCACCTGATACAAAGAACTGATTCATTGGAAAAGTCCCCAATGCTGGGAAAGATTAAAGGCAGGATGAGGAGATGACAGAGGATGTGATAGTTGGATAGCATAACCAACGCAAAGGACTAGAGTTTGAGCGTGTTCCAGGAGTTGGTGATGGACAGGGAAGCCTGGCATGCTGCAGTCCATGGGATCGCAGAGTTGGACATGACTCCATGAAGTTATCCTTCAATTTCTTTTCCTTATTCACAATTTTGAAGGTTGTATATGATGTTTCCATTTTTAGGTACTGTCTTTAAAATATATTAAAGTACTTTACATGCTATCTAACATACTCAACTTCTCTTCCTTAATGAACATAAACGGTTGTCTACCATATTATTAGCTTTATCTTTATTTCTACCTCAAAAAACTCCTATTAGTAATAATATTTTATCATTATTTTACATCATAAGTACTTAGAGTTGTCCAAAATATTGTCATTGTATCTTGCATATTAATCCTTCCTTCTGAGTTTAATTTACCTCTTCCAGAAATAAACCTTTAATTTTATTATTATTTTTTGGCTTGAAGATCTTTCAATGGTAAATTTCCTTAATTTTACATGAAATATATATAATTTTCTTATTTTTAGGTGGGTATACATTGTTAGTTTAGTAATATTTTTTTAAGTGCTGTAAATATAATCCAATGTCATCTGAACTTTATTTTTACTTTTCAGAAGGCCATCTAAGGATAATTATTCTTCCACTGTAGGTAATCTGTCTTTACTTTTTTAGTAGCTTTTAGGAATTTGTTTTTGGAAGTCTACAATTTCTCTACCATGTGTCTAGGTGTGGAATCACATTGATTTTCTTTTTCTCAACTAGATTTACCTCCTGAAATTTGGAGTCTTTCATAAGTTCTGATAAAATTTTATTCAATATTTCTAAACATATTTTCTCTAATCTTCCTATTATCACTCATATTATATGCAAATTAGACTTTCTCAATTTACTCTTTTTTTCTCATAACCTCTGCCTTATAATTTTCATATCTTTGTGCTATACTTTGGGTAATTTTCCCACATCAGTATTTCTATTTATACATTCTCTTTTCATCTGCATCTAAACTTCCATTTGACACTTAGTATTACTAACTACAATTAATATATTTTTCAGATATAAAATTATATTTAAATTACCTCAACATGCCAATATTTTACCCACATTGCATTATGATTTTCTTTAAAGCCCAGTTACTTCAATCATCATTTTAGACATATTTAATAACTTTAAAAAATATTTTCTTAGTATCTGGAGTTTTCCAACTGAAATTTTTCCTTTTTCCCCTAAAATCTTGCTTTTGGTGAACTGTAACTGGAGCAATATTAAATGTGGGTAATATGATTTATAATATGTATCCTGTGGGGCACTAACTGTTGGATTGTTTTCCTAAAGGAGTTTGTATTTGCTCTGATAGAACCTGAATAAATCACAACCCTGGGACCAAGTTTTGTATTATTTTTTTCTTTTTGATATTTTCTGAAACATACAGGTAAAATTAATTTGGATCACACACAAATTGAAAGAACAGAATTGGAGTTTACATTTTTAGATAAAACTTTGAGGTATATATATATATCCATATATATGTTACACATATATATGGATATGTATATATATATTTATTTATATTAAGTCAGTGAGAATCAAAATCATTGTCTGCTCCCTGTGCCAATAGTGGAATGTGTCTTGGTCATCCTTTATAGGAGAGTATGGTATTTGTTTTTAAGCCCTTGCTTGATGCTGATATTCCACTTCTGAGTCTCTGCTTCCTATAGACCCTCAGCCACTTTTGCTGCCCAAGTGTCAGAATTAAATAGAGCCCTTGGGGCAAGGCCCTGATGGCTCAGAGAGTAAAGTGTCTGCTTGCAATGCGGGAGACCTGAGTTCAATCCTTGAGTCGGGAAGATCCCCTGGAGAAGGAAATGGCAACCCACTCCAGTACTCTTGCCTGGAAAATCCCATGGACAAAGGAGCCTGGTAGGCTACAGTCCATGGGGTCGCAAAGAGTCAGACATGACTGAGTGACTTCACTTCACTTCTTTGGGGTATCAGGAAAAATAAAAAATCTCAGGGCATTTGTAATATCAGTTCAAACGCTCATGCCTCTAACTTTTAGTCATTGTTTCCTTCATGTTAGTTTTCCTCTTTCTTTCTTGCAAAAGAGAAATTTATTAAATTTTCTATGTTATTATTGTTTATTTTTTTCTTATTTTACTTTTATCTAAACACTCTATCAATACTTTTGCAACTAGGAATATTTAATTAGGTATTTAAATTTTTCAGATTTATCTCTTCTTTCAAGAGCAATACTCTAAAAGGTCTTCTGATATAGGCTTTGGGAAACTATGGATTTACTGAAAAAAATACATTGTGTTTATACGAAGAGCAGCACTTATTCTGATTGGAGCATGAAGAAATTCTCCATTAAAATGTCCAAAGTAGGCAAAGAAAACAATTAAAAACATAATTTTTAATCTGAGATTAAAAGTTGAGTCGATTAGAGGGCTATATCTTCTGGTTGGAACACGTTGGTTGTACTCCTTATCTGCTCAAGTATGGTGTCCTATACCAGAATAATGGTAGTGGCAACTGAAATGTCCAGGTATACATGAGCTATTTCAGAGGTGGAAATGGCAATGTTTGATGACTGAGCATGGCAGCAGTGGGAACTAAAGGGTCCAAGGAGGACAACCAAATTAGGTGTAAAGATCATTACTAATGATCCCTCAGACCTCTCTGATAACTTGGAAAGGGGTCAGCTCCCATACACTTGATCATTTTTACTATTCAGTTTATCTCTATTTCAATAGGGATTTACTCATACTCTATACATAGCTGCCAAACTATTCACTTCGGGGATGACTCTTTTTGTCTAACACCATAGAATCATCAGAAGAAGACATAAAAGTGATCCTTATTTGTAGGTTTAAGAAAAAAGATTTGCTGATATATTTCTATCTGTTTTGATTAAATACTCAAAAACTGTTGACATACACATTTTAAAAGGTGATTTTGTATCTCCTTTTCTATATGTCAAATAAATATTTGGTTTCAGAGATAAGTTTTAGTTATAATTTACTTGCATGTTTTCTATGAACACTGAAATCCCTTTCCAATATTATCTCTCATGTTATCTGCAAAGTATAAGCATAAATTTAAATGGTTTTATTTTTTACATTCCTTTTAGGGATTTTTAAAAGATTGTTAATACATTTCATTTTTAAACCTTACAACGTCTTATGTATGATCTCATGTATTCCAACATACTCAGAACATTTCACAAATTTATCTTATATAGATTAACATAAATATCACCCTTATACAGTTCTCATCCACTGTTTACTGATACAAAATCCCCCAATCTCAGTTCTAAGGATTTGCAGTAAATGTTTCTATAATATTTAAAACCAGCCAGTTTTTTTACACTATGCTTTTTAGAACATACCATAGTGAAACCTTTATTTCCATTATAGTCTCTTTTTTTTTTTTTTCATTTTAAACTGCTGAGATTCATGTGATCTGTTATTTTGTTAATGCTTTCATAAATTACATGCTTCCATCCCTTTCCCTCTAACATCAGGCCTGGGTTGATTACATTTTTTCAACTCTTCTCTTTCTTTTAGTGTTTGGTCAAAAACATTGGTCCTACTTTCTCCATGAGTTTTGAAGCTCCACTGATCTTTTATATTTGAGAGCAAAGCCTGGTTTTCCATGTGTTCTCTTTCTCCTTTCCCCAATAATAGCCAACTTCTCCATATTGTTTCTCCTTTGGTTCCTTGTTCTTCTAGCTTTCCTCTCACCCCTCATTCCAAACTTAGTACCAGCTCTTTGTAAAACCATTGCTCTTTCAGTCAGAGAATTTCATAGAGTTTCTCTGAATTGAATTACAAACTCAATTGTTCCCCTTCTTGTTTCTTTAATTCAGCATCTCTTTTAATACAACATGTTCATGAGCAATTTGTATATAGCCCATTTTCACCTCAGAATTTATAGACAAATTCAATATTAATGTTTATAGGGGAAACTTTTAATGTGAAATTTTCCATAGCCCCACCAACCTCACTCAGCAGATTTCACTTCTGAGCATCTGTCTACAACCTTGACTCAATATTTCACATGATATTAATCAGAGAGTTCACTTAATTAAGGAGTATGCTTTTATTTCTTTATGCTACCTTGAAATTTTTTCACTGTGTGGCATGGTATTTATCATGATAGTCTATCAATTTGTTATACACTAATTTACTTATTATATCTCTTAATGATAACTATTGACATTTATTAAGTAATTACATTGCATAAGCAAAGTGAAAGTTGCTCAGTTATGTCTGACTCTTAGCGACCCCATGGACTGTAGTCCATCAGGCTTCTCTGTTCATGGAATTCTCCTGGCCAGAATACTGGAGTGGGTAGCTGTTCCCTTCTCTGGGGTACATTGCATAAACATTGTTCCTTATACTCTGTACTTATTAACTCAATTATTGCTCATGACAAACCTATGAGATATATGTTATCATTATCCTCATGTTAAACATATTGATTTTCCCCTCTGACTTGTCTTTTCTCCTTTATTCTACCTCTGTTTCCTATATCCCTAATGAACCAATTGCCTAAACCTAATTTTGGTCCTCTTAGACTCTTCATTTCCCATTTCCACCATATTTAGTCATTAAACATTGCCATTTCCACCTCTGAAATAGCTCAGGTCTGCCCAAACATTTCCACTGTTACTACCACAACACTGGAGTAGGCTACTATATCTGACAATGGGTATGCAATGCATTCCAGCCAAAGGATACAGCCTTCTTATCTACTCAACCCTCATATCACAGTTCAAGAGTTATGCCTTTAATGAAACTTTCTCTGCCTCTTCTGGACATGTTAATAGAGCATTTCGCCATGCTCCACCAGAATAACTACTGCTCTTCTCATAAACACAACAAAGCATTTTTTCAGTAAATCCAGTTTCCAAAGGTCTTTGTCAGATGATCTATTAGACTATTGCACACAAAGTCTTATCTTATGTTAACTACACAAAGTCTTATCTACACTACTCTTATCATACTAGATGTTGACTTTCCTTCCTTCTGGAGCCAATTTATTCAAGGAAACAGGATTTAAATCTCAAAAATTGCAGTACTATAGTGGCAAGGATAATAACCAACAGCTATGGCATTTAGAAGTGTCATTA
Organism: Bison bison bison; assembly: GCF_000754665.1. Classification (NCBI taxonomy): domain Eukaryota; kingdom Metazoa; phylum Chordata; class Mammalia; order Artiodactyla; family Bovidae; genus Bison; species Bison bison. Next base: position 1,408,237 of record NW_011494784.1, read on the forward strand.
AAGGCAACCAAATAGGAATAACCACTCCTTAGACCAGTAACTGTCCATATGACAGCCTGGCAGTACTTATGGTTAAATGGTATATCTCAGCAAAAAGTCAAATGTATTCATCCCTTGGGCACCTGAATCCATCAGGAAGCATTAAAATCAATAAATTTCAAATTGCAAGTAAATGAGTAAATACAAAAATAAATGTCTGTAAATACTTACAGGTGTGAAAGTGCTTAAAAGGTAAATGAAGACTTTCTTTATGTGGAACAGATTCCTAAAAGAGTGAAATACTGTAATAAATTGTATTTTTTTTTCTTAATATTCTTTTTTTTTCTTTTTTTGTTGTTCCTAATTTTATTTTATTTTTAAACTTTACATAATTGTATTAGTTTTGCCAAATATCAAAATGAATCTGCCACAGGTATACATGTGTTCCCCATCCTGAACCCTCCTCCCTCCTCCCTCCCCATACCATCCCTCTGGGTCGTCCCAGTGCACTAGCCCCAAGCATCCAGTATCGTGCATCGAACCTGGACTGGCAACTCGTTTCTTACATGATATTTTACATGTTTCAATGCCATTCTCCCAAATCTTCCCACCCTCTCCCTCTCCCACAGAGTCCATAAGACTGTTCTATACATCAGTGTCTCTTTTGCTGTCTTGTACACCGGGTTATTGTTACTATCTTTCTAAATTCCATATATATGCGTTAGTATACTGTATTTATGTTTTTCCTTCTGGCTTACTTCACTCTGTATAATAGGCTCCAGTTTCACCCACCTCATTAGAACTGATTCAAATGTATTCTTTTTAATGGCTGAGTAATACTCCATTGTGTATATGTACCACAGCTTTCTTATCCATTCATCTGCTGATGGACTTTGTTCACATCCAGAACACTGCTTCTGGTGACACATTATACATTATTTCTTAAATCTTTTAATAGAATGTCTTTGTCTCAGGTCCCAGTAATAACCTTTCCTAATCATAAATGAGAAAATTCTGAGAGTAATGTAAGTTCATTCCCTCTCACCTCAGGTGTCTCTTAACCTTATTACTGTCCTTTAAAGCCCAATACATTTGTTCTTCGCATCGTAAGCTCACCACAGCATCTTTTGGCACCAGACCATACCTAGATAAAATTCACAGACCATTTAGCCTGCAAAGTGGAATTATCTCTAAGTTCTTTAAGTAGCTTTGGTTTTCTGTCTCTTATTCAGTCACCAGATAAAGTTAGTCCCTTTGCTGACCTGAATGAAACATGGTGTGGGATCCCTAACTCTTGAAATTTAAATGGACTCAAATATACCCCTTATCTTCCCACCTGAATCAAGAACCCTATAACATAGTATCTTATTGAGAAACTGCTTATCCCTGTGAAAGAAAATTAAAGTTTTCCTTACAAATTTAATGTTAATATTTTTTATGGTCTTCACTCATCTTCTTAGGGTTGTTATAAGAAATTCAATCATAAGAAAAAAAAACTTTTTCTTAATATTTTCCCACTTGCTTTCTTATTCTCTTCTTTATCCAATCCTATTGTAAAGGCTCTCTCTTTCCTTTTCCTCTTCCTGTCCTTCAATTCTCTTCTTCATTTTTCTACTTCTTTTCCTTAACCTAGTCCCTATTTGCTTTAGACACCTTAAACTTCAAATGGTTCCTATAACGGAATCTAGGCTCAGCACATGTGAACTGACTGTTTTATCTTACATGTTCTTTATTACCCTTCTTTCCGTCTTCTGATTTTTCTTTACTATGTGCTGGAAGTAACTCCCTGTATCCTGCTGAAGCCGAGTCTGCTCCCTATAGTACTCCACACCCAGCATGCATGCTGATTCAGTCCAGCATCCATCACTCATTGGTGATGTTTACCACAGAGCAATCACATACATAAAATCTCTTGTTCCAGAACTCATGTTCAAATCCAAGCTCTGCATTTTGTTAGTAGTATACACTTCCTTCCTTTTCAGCAATCACAAACAAGTAGGAATAACTTGTTTGCACATTTACTCAAATTTATTGGCCTCAAAAATTTTAAAGCCCATGAGGACAGAAATGATGTTGACTACACTGTCTGTTGGAGAAGGCAATGGCATCCCACTCCAGTACTCTTGCCTGGAAAATCCCATGGACGGAGGAGCCTGGTAGGCTGCAGACCATGGGGTTGCGAAGAGTCGGACACGACTGAGCGACTTCACTTTCACTTTTCCCTTTCGTGCATTGGAGAAGGAAATGGCAACCCACTCCAGTGTTCTTGCCTGGAGAATCCCAGGGACGGGGGAGCCTGGTGGGCTGCTGTCTATGGGGTCACACAGAGTCGGACACGACTGAAGCGACTTAGCAGCAGCAGCAGCACACTGTCTGTAGACACCAATACATCTTATGATATCAGATACATATATGATACTAAAATTACATTTGTATATATATATATAAAATACATATATTTGTTGAAAAATGAATGAATCTAGTAAGGGTTGCATTAAGAATCAAATGAGATTTTTGCAGATAGTGATAAGGTTAGTTGATGATTATTGAATCTTTGTAACATTCCAACGCTATATTACAAGGACTTTTTACATTACCTCAGTTAGTCCACCCAGTAACTATATGGAGGTTATTATTAACTCTATGGAGGATATTATAATTTCCTCTGCTGCAAAAATAAAGAAGCCATGGTACATACAAATTAAGTCAACTGTCCTATATCACACAGACAGTAGGTGACAAACAGAGAGCCTCACTATGGAGTTTCTACTCTTAACTCTCTACACTAGACTATTTCCTGACCTTAGTATTTAGTGTTCTACTTCACAAAATACTAGGGGCTTTCTAGGTCGGCATTAGTGGTTAAAAAAAAAAAAAAAAAACAAACCCTCCTGCCAATGTAGGAGATGACGTTAAAGATGTGGGTTCAATGCCTGTGTTGGGAAGATCCTTTGTGGGAGGCCCAATCCAATATTCTTGCCTGGAGAATCTATGGACAAAGGAGCCTGGTGGGTTATAGTCCATGGGGTTGCAAAGAGGTGGACACAACTGAAGAGACTTAGCACACATGCACACAAAATGCTAGATAAGTAATACTTTCAGAATTATCCTTATCACAAAGCAGATGAGCTTATAAATATCTATATATATGTACCATATATCATATATATGATTTAAGGATAGTGATATGGATATAAATGAATAAGGATTTCAAAATATTTCAGAAGATAATGACTAATAGTAGATAAGTCTATTTATAGTATTGATCTACTACTATTTTCCATATTAGCAAAGACTAAAGAGAGAAAATAATATGTCTAAGATCAGGTAACTTGCTAATGGCAGAAAAAAATTTCCAACTTACAAATATTTTGTTATTTTCTCATTATCAGTGAGTCATCACTACTAATGAAGATTTATATGTGTTGTATGTATACATATCCATTCACTGAATTTGAACTGATTATAAGTTGTTTCTACTATAACTCAATAAATGGTCTAGAGAAGTATCATCAAACAGGAATTTGAAAGATAATTTATTGGATGTTGGTTTTAGAACATATTTATTACACTTCAGTTTACATAATTTATTACAACTTAAATGTATATACATGTTATTTGTCTATTATTCCAGAAGCAGTAAGGAAATAGTATTGATTTACCATGATACAATATGAAAAATATTTAAGTGAATTGTTTTCTTTGTTGACTATAGGCACTTGTACCTGCACAATTACAGCTACATATAAACATCTTTTACAGAGTATACAATACAGGACACTCTAACTCCCAATTGGCATTTAAATTCTTGATACTAAAACCTCGTATAATGTATTCTGCTTTACACACTAGAGAAAAATTGCTTGTGACGTCACCTTGCCCCAGGAGACACTGTTTTTTCCTATTTTGTCTTTAAAATGTCTCTTCTTTTTCTGGTTGTGAGTAAAGAATTTTAAATTTACCTCTTTTTTTTTTATGGTTGAGAGTGAAAAGTAGATTTTCTAAAGCAATAATGTTTAACTTTGAGGCAGAGTAACTTTGAGAGCCTTGAGTAATTCACTCTGACATTCCTGGCTCTCTGAAAAGTGCCAAGGGCAGGAAGAGGTACCATATTGTCTTACAGAGTATATTGCATTGTTTTCTTTGTCATCACTAGAGATGAATCTCTAGAATGTTGAGAAAGAAGTACACATCAAAAATTTTGCAAATTAGAATTGTTTTTTTTCCTGAGATCTCAGTGAGATGTGACTTAAAAAAATCAGGGCAATACACAAGCAAAAATATGATTGTCTCTGTCTTGTTAGAAGTCACTTGATTTTTTAAAATTTTATTTCCCAGAACCCTATTTGTAAGACTTAATTATATGTATTTACACCAAGCAGACGGTTAGGAAGTGCCATCTACCGATCACTTTACTTTCTAAGTTGGAGCCTCTATAATGCCCTTTCATACATCAAACGATAATTAAAACAAAGCGCATGGGAAACAAAACTAAGTATTACTTCAATGGCTTGAACATTTATGGTTAGTACAATTGACAGTTTCCTTTTTGTTTTCAGAAGCTTAAATACTGTAAATAGAATCCTGCAGCAAGCTGTGTGTTTCAACTGTATAACAGAGGCCTAGACTCAGGAATTTTAACAGTTTCACTTCAAAGGAAAGCAGACTAGTCAGTAGCTCAATTTTTGTTCTTTTGAAGCAATCAATAATAGACTTGCCAGTTTGCAAAATGTGCACATATGCATAGTGTATCAACATTGTTAAATAAAAGGTTACTGCATTAAATACAATGACCTTGCTACCTTTTAGTTGCAGTCTTAGAGAGCAAACTTGTTTTAATTAGCAGTCAGCAAGCAGACTGTAACTTCACTGAAGGAGCATTGAAGAATCACTGCCTATTAACAACCCAGCGGTAAGTAAGCCAGCACAAATACTTATAACCAAATAGTGTGCATTTCAGGAGTGGAGAGGATTAGCTATTGGGCACACAACACAGTGGAGGAAATTGCTTTATTCCCAGTACTGCTGGGTACCAGGAGGCAATCACTGTGCCTCTAGCCCATTAACAGCATTCAGAGTGTTGCTTCCCATAGAAGGGGTTATTGGCTAACCACTGGGTGACCAATTAAATGCTATGAATAAGTCCCAAACCCAGCAGCATGGGGCCTGTTTGTGGCACAGTGGTATCATTACTAAAGTGAAAAACTTGATGAGAAAGGAACATATTTAATTATAGAACTATACAAATGGCTAATTAGGACCATAAAGTGAAATGAATGACTTTCCAGTGGATTTTTGAATGTTACTGATAACTGCTTAGCTTCTTTGGAGACCATGAAAGTGATCTACAGCTAGAGCTTGCATGTCATGGTAATGGATGGATCTTCATTACAGGAAGCTTTTTTGACCTGGTTGCTCAAGGTAGCATGGGTTCTAAAGACAATCCTTGATTCCTTTCACTGCAAGGGTTCCTTCTCTCTAACCCCCTGGTCTCTCATGAGTTCTGCTTGCTTTCACAATAATTCTTATGGGCTTAAATGCAGAAACATTATCTGAGATAGTCACTCCATATCAGTTGGAAAACTGAATAGCAAAAGGGTGTCACTAATTTCTGGAAAACACTGATCCATGCCTAGTTTAGCTTTTAAACTCTGGGGTTAACCTGAAATCTGATGTCATACTTTCCTAATCTAGGCATCTCATTTGCTAAAAAATATATGGAGCCTTTAAATTGAAGAAGTACAATTTTAAAGGCTGGGTCTAACTAGTGTCAGAGTTCATATTCTTTAAAAAGGAACACTGGAAATTGATCGGCAACCATAAAAACAGAAATAAATATGATTGATTTCCAGCTATCATATGTCAGAGCAAGTATTTGTTTTTGAGTGTGTTTGCATGTTTTATGCTAATTTTATAAGTACATGTTTAACAAAACCATTTTTTTCATTTTTTTCATTTATCAAACATTTAGTAAGCACCTCTTCTGTGTATACTAACTATTCACAGCATAGTTATATTAAATAACTATACTACAGATGTGTAGAGACATGGCCTTTATTTAGAGTAAGAAACAGTGGATGGCAGCACAGAATTATACACTTCTAGTCATTTAAGTATTCAACAGACGTATTACCAGTCACTTAATATTAAATGCCTGCCTTTGTTTTAATTGTATAGCTTAATTTCATCTTTATTAAAATTCTATTGTTCTTTAAAAAAGTAAATAAGTGACGCAGTATATGCAGTGAAAAGTCAAATCTTATCACCCCAATATCTTTCTCCAAAGTGTGTTAGTCATTCTTACATTGGTAAGTGTTTAGTAAGCACCTTCCTGATAATAAGGATTTACTGGAAAATACTGAGACTAGATGAGTTTATAACCAATCTGGCTAGGATTTTAAATGAAGATGTCTATACTTGTAAATATATTTTATATTCCTAGATTATTTCATTAAACATTAAAGGAAGTAGCTCAAAATCTAAGAATGCTGGAAATGTGGAAGTGATAAGAATACTTACCAGCTCTACCTTCACTGATCACAAATATACTTGTCCTGAAGATGTTGACTGATTGCCTAATCAGAAGTAATATAAATATTATTTCATTTTTAACCTAATTACTGAAATGAGTTGGAGGGTTCTAAAGCTGCTAGGGACCTCAGAAGATCATCTGATGTGGACTTATCTATTCAGGCAGGCTACACTCTATCCATCCAAGGAAACTATGGCTCTTCACATTCAAAATGATCTTTCTTCCAGGCTCATTTTCATCTTGATCACACCTATGGCCAAAAATAGATTACACCTCTTACCTCCACTTTCTCTTGCTAATATTTAAGCCTATTTGTCTACATCTGCCTTTGGATTGATTAGAGACCTCGGAAAACATTCCTCTTCTGTTAAAATAAGGCAAAACCAAGAGCACTTACTGAAAAATTTTTTAAGTTAATTTGGCCCTCTGAAAGTTATATTTCAAATGATCATTATTTTTTGCTTTTTCCTTCACTATCTTTTCCCTTTAAACTCCAGATTTAAAAACATATAGAATGTATAAATGATACATATAAATTACCTATACCTGATATTTACTATTATTCTTAAAATCATATTGCTTTATAAATACATGTCACGTGTTTTTCATGGTAGTATCTCTCCATTTTATTCAGTGACTCTTTTGGTTGTTCTTATTTCTAAATATATTAAATTTATCCCTATTAGGTTTATTTCTATCCCATTATTGATTAGGTCATTTTTAATTTCTCCATTTCAGATAATACAACCACAGCAAACTTCTTCATATTCAACTTACAAATGGCGTTTTCAACTTTATTACCTAAGGCACAAATAAAAGTATTAAAAACATATCAGTTAGTTTTATTAAAGATTTTCCTATACTTGTAAGAAAATAAGGGGAAAAAAACAAGGGTAAAACAAATGTAGATGTGTTTTTTGTATGATATTTTTTTATTTCCTGAAGAAACTCAGATTGGATTACAAAGGCTTTGCTGAATCACGTATATATTCTGAATGTATTCTTGAGAAGTGATGAAGAAAGAATTATTTTACACAACAAATAACAAATCTTGCCAAATCTTATATCACAGGCTGCTGCCCTCAGTATTCCCTCTCTGTTTACCAGGATAAAACTCTAGTCTCAAACAATTCTCCTGTTTTGCTTTCCTTTTCCTTTCTAGTTCTACTCTCTTACCCGCCCCAGTTACCCCCTCACTATATACTCAGATAGTCATAGAAAGATTTAAAAGTCATCAAACAAAATTATCAGAGACAAACAGAGAAGGGGAATGCTTTTGGATATTTATAGCTAAATATTTTTGTTATGTCACATTAATGTAAATAATAAATTTAATTATAGTTTACACATTTGAAGGAATAGTATCTGACATTAAATTAATAAGAATGATGACTATAAAACCATACTGATAAATATTTATGGAGTAATTTCAACTGAAAAAAATGACAGATTTTTAAATCAGAAATTTTGCCAAGAAAAGTACTGTAAAATAAATGAATACATATGTAGTGTTAGGTTTAAAAATGTCCATGACAGGTGAATGAATAAACAAATTGCACTTACAGCCATACTCTGTAGTATTGCTCAGCAATACTTAAGAACATACATATATTCATACATATGGGACTATGGAGAAAGAAAGCTGATAAATAAAATGAAACCAGAAGTTTGATTAATACACAAAATTATACATCAGCCTCTAAAGTTTTTAGCAGGCAGTATAAACTGTAAACGTGATCAGTTCCACAACTCAGTGTATGCATCAGACATAACAAATTAGTTTCTTAAGAGAACTGCTAATCCTAAAATTGGGACAAGAGGAAAAATTTGCATTTGTGTTATATTTGATACTCCATTAAAAATCCAAGAATACCCTCAATAGCATACAATTTTTAAATACAAGGATACATTTTATATGAAAAATTTTTCAAGTTTCCTCAATATATGCCAAGCACATACAGAAAAGAGTATTAAAAGTGGTGGGAAAAGACACCTGGTATTTGATGATGTGAGAGAAATAAACAATGAGGTCAACATAGGCAGCAGAAGAAAAAGAAAAAGAAAAAAAAATAATATAAAGCCACATTTTAATGCTTCTAGAGGAACAATTATATATTATATTCCCTAGGTAATCGACTAGATTTCATAGACTATTAAGATCAGTTCTATTTTTGGACAAGTGTCGGAGTTGATATCTATTCTATATTGTCTATATTATTCTATATTGAGTTAGGTTAGATCAACATCCTTTCTTGAAAACAGTCTAATTTAACAATATCTTATCTTTAGCCAAGTGAATAACTAACTTTAAGTAGCTATATATAACTGCTATAACTATACAAGTATTTATTTATAAAATAATCTAGGGTCTTATTTTTGCAGGACTAAAATATGGGAGTGTGTTAGTTTGATACAAGTACTTGCTATTGAAAAGTAGACGCCAAGGCAGGATCAGATGTGTATAAGGTGTACTGGAAGAAACACCACTTATGGAGAAAATGGCGGAAGTCAAGAAGGCATAGAGAGCCTTCAGAATGACACTGATCTAGCACAGGTACAGTGGAGATAACACATGAAGATTAGGTAGGAAGAATTTTAAACTAAAGCACAGAACAAGACAGCAACTTTGGTCAGGTCAATGGAAAATCCAAGAACCAAAGTCCCCAGTTGAAGGGGTCTCAGATCTTGCATAAATAGGCCTGTATTAGTATTCTCGCTGTGCTCAGATACTGATTGGGAGCATATACTTAGTTCCAAAGCAGCCATGTATTCAAAAGCTTAGCAAGGGGGCCATCAATCAATTATGCTCCCTGTAGCAGGATATATGAGTGGGACATTTTCATGGCTACTACAGAAGCTTTGTGAGGAATGTGGAATAACTGTATTTCCTGTAATTCAGTAGCTACAATAATCCATGTGTTCAGTCTGAATTAACACTGTGGAATTAACATGTGTGGTGAAATAAACTTTTTAGGAGAAGCTTTAAATATTTCCAGATTTTAAATATTCCAGATTTTCATCCTAAGAAATTAGTAGAAGAAAACCTTAATTTTCTGCAGAATGATATAATTTTATTCCAGTCCTTATTAAATCTTAGGGAGAAAAATGAGAAACACAGAAAAAAATCACAAAGCACACAGGTGAGCAAGGAACTATGAGTGTAAGTAGAAGCAACAATTATTAGAAAAAAGTATTGAAAGAAAATTAAGATATTAGAATATCAGAAAATAAGATATAAAATAACTGCATGTAATATGCCTAAAATACACCAAAAATTACTGACAATATCTACAAGCTACAAGAGACCATTAGAAATATAAAAGAAGACTTGAAAAATAAGAAGAAAATGGTACATCTAAAACTGGAAAATAATTTAAAAAACTCAATTGATAGACTAAAGTTGGAATCAACAAACTATGGTCCATTGGGCAGCTGCCTATTTTGGTAAATAGATTTTATTGGAATGCAGTTAGGCCAACTTGTTTAGTACCACCTCTAGTTACTTTCAAGTTCCAATGGTAGAATAAAATGATTGCCACAGAAACCACATGGCCCCCAAATCAAGAAGATTTATAACCTGGCCCTTTAAGAAAAAATTTGCTGACTCTTGAATTAAACACAATTAACCTCATCTAAATAAAGAATTTGTTAATTGGAAGAGAGAGTAAAAGAAACTACTCTGCATGTAACACAAAGAGATGGACTATATATTAAAGGGAAGTTAAGAGACAGAGATGATGAAAAGAGAAAATGATACATAAGATACTTAAAATTACAATGATAAAAAAGTATAGAAAAGAGACTCTAGTCAAAAAGAAAGAGGCTAATTTTTTAACACTTGTTAAAAGAAAACAATCTTTAGCTCTAAGATGTCCAAGAAATCACAAGAAAACATATTACAGATGATGAAGAAAAAATTTATTTAAGTCAGCCAGAGAAATGAGTGATCAACTTACAAAGGAATGAGAACTAAACAGATGGCAGGTATCTAAGTAACAATAATTAAAACCAGAAGACAATGTAATAAGCTTCCATGTGATGAGAGAAAATATTTATAAATATAGAATTTTATACAAAGAAAAATAAATTTTCAGCAGGGACAAAATAAAGACTAAAGAACATACTTCAGTCCAGAAACTGGATATTTGATAGAAAAGAATATGGAACAAAGACTTCGGCTAATACAGAAAGTGAAAGTGAAAGTGAAGTCACTCAGCCGTGTCCGACTCTTTGAGACCCCATGGACTGTAACCCACCAGGCTCCTCCATCCATGGAATTTTCTAGGCAAGAGTACTGGAGTGGGTTGCCATTTCCTTCTCCAGGGGATCGAACCCAGGTCTCCCTCACTGCAGTCAGATACTTTACTGTCTGAGCAATAACTCTAAACAAACACTGACTCCAATAAAAAAAAAAAAAAAAACACTTTTAATATATATAGGAGCTAAGAATCAGGATAAAACTTTACTTGCAATAAGAGCATATAATAGTATTTAGTATGATAAGGGCAAATAGGTATTAAAGTATTCTAAGATCTTTGATTATTAAGAAGAAGACAGATATTGTTTAACTTCAGATTTGTTTGAGTACATATGTAAAAAACAAGTAAACCATAAATTAATGGCATGTACTAACTTCAAAATAAATAGGGGAAAATGGAATGGAAGAAATAAATTCATGACTTAGTGAAAAAATAGAAAAAAAACAAGATTAAAATTAGTTGAAAGCACATAATACAATAGAAGTGATCAGTCCAAATACCCATTAAATGTAAATGGACTAAATTCTCCAGTTGAAAGATAGATTTTTAGAATGAAATTAAAAAAAAAAATTCTTAGCATATACTATGTATGCTATTTACACTTAAAATCAATTAAGAAAAAAATCTGAAATTCAAAGGATTGAAAAGATATTGGAAATATGTTTCCAAAAGGAAGCTATCGTAGTTTTTTTGATGTCACTGGAAAATATGTATATAATATCAGGTAAAAATCAATATTGAAAATTAAAAGGCCAATCCATGAAGATAGAGATTGCAATTGAATATGCAATATGGTAATTATGAACTCGTAATTATCGAATAACATAGCTACAAAATGTATTTTTAAAATATTAACACTAAAGCTAAACTGACAAAGTTACAGTCCATATAAAAATTTAAGCATATATCTCTAAGTATACCACAGAGCAGGTTAACCAAAATTCCATAATGATATTATTTGAAGCACACAGTTTAAAAGTCAACATGCCCATAATAAGTACTGAACTTACCAGTTGGAGAATAAACATTATCTCCAAGGACACTGCAAAAATTAAGTGTGTATTTGACTTAAAGCTATCCTTAGCAAAATTCAGAGACTTGAAATTAGTCAAACTAGGTTAGGTACATTTATTCAAAAGCAAAAAGCTTGGAAAACAGAATCTATTTGGAAATGTACAAAACATACTTCCAAAAAACTGAAAGGTCAAAGGGAAAATTATAATGAAAAACTGCAAATATTTTAAATTTTTAAAAAAGTGAAAATATATAAATACATATATGATGAGGTCTATGGGAAATTACATAGGGAATTTTATGTTTTCTAATGTATACTCAAATGCTTATAATAGAAAAGGCCAATTCAGAGTTAATGTAAGAATTAACAAAAGCAAGTTATACTTAGAACTTTCTCACTTGTATGTGCATATGAATTCTTTGCAGGCTAAACCAAATGACAAAAAGGTAGGGAAATTTTTTTTTTTTAACCTCTCCAAGATATTCCATTCTAAGAACTGATAGTAAGAAGAGACGATAACTGTAATAAAATTTTGGTTGATTTTATCATATAAATATAGATAAGGCCTATTCAGTATAAAATACAACCAAGCTTTGTTAATGAATAATTTTGGTAAGCAGTTCACCTATGTTTACAACCATTTTGGGCAATAGGATAGTTACTAACCAAATGCAGCTATTTAGATTCAATTTTAAATGAATTAAAGTAAAATTCATTTTAAAATATGGTTTCTTTGCCTTTCCAGCCACCAGCAACTAAGAAACTAAAGTTTTAATCTAATTTGAATTTAATTATTTTAAATTTAAATAACTTCGTATGGCTAGTGGCTTCTATATGGACAACTCAGATATAGATCCTTTTCACCATAACTGAAAGTTCTACTGTACAGTACTGGTCTACAACAGAAGTTAGAAATCTTTTTCTGTAAAGAGTCAGAAAGTAAACATATTTGGCATGCAGACCTTTTGGTTTTTGTCACAACTGTCCAATTCTGCCTTTGTAACACAAAAGCAGCTGTAGACAATACAAAAATGAATGAGTGTGGCTGTGTTAAAATAAATTTTATTTCCAAAAACTACAGCCAGCTCACAGACTAGTTTGCCAACCTCTAGTCTTAGGAGAATATAAATCAGAGGAAAACAATCTTCTCAGCTCTCAGTAGACAGAGTAAGGATCTATTCTTGTCTAATGCAGTGAAAAAAATTGAGTTCCCAATTTGTGTCCTAGGGTGAAATATACCACTGGGTATTCAAAAAAACACTGTAAGCTGTTCTACAAACAAACAAAAGCAAAAAAACTCAGAAATGGATACATGAAAGAAAAAATAGAATTTCAAGAAAAAGGACTTGAAAAACTCTAAATCACCTCATTAATCTCCCTCGTGTTTACGTATTCTCTTTTCTCCAAATCCAAACCAAAACCTATTGCATCATTATAGGAATCTTAATTATAGTCCTCTACATCAACCCACTCCAGCATTCTTCCTTAGGAAATCCCATGGACAGAGTATGAGCCTGCTGGGTTACAGCTCGTAGGGTCACAAAGAGTTGGACACGACTTAGCAACTGGGCACGTTAGCTTCTCTTATTATACCTGCTTTTCAATAAACCTGTGTCTTCTCTATTTAAGGCTGTATATAACATATTTGGCTGATGTTAGCTTGAAAATGTTTAGATTTACCTTTGCTATACAGTGATGGATGAGGAAAGGTGGACAAGACAAAAATTATATTATCCACTAGAAAAAGTCCATGCACAGGTAGACATTAATGATGAGGCAGGTCCCTGAGCTGCATTGAGGAGTTCCTACTCTTCATAGACTGGAACTATTAGAAAACAACAAATCCTTGAAAGGCATACATGGACAGAGCCTATGAGTGAGTGTCCAGTGGGGTAAGAGACATGTACTATAACTATCCTGAAGGCTCTCCAGTCTTTTGTTCTTTAGGGCCTGAATTTGTCATTTTTTCAGATGCTGATGAGAAAGCTTATTCTGATATTCTGTGCTCTTGACATTTTCCTTAAATATTGAATCTTCCCCCACTGCAAAGATTTGATAAGCCAGATTATCTTTGGAGAGTTCTGTTTTATTTTCCTTAATTTGTATTCTGGCTCTTATTCCCCCTTATTTAACTTAACAAGAAGAACTCAGTTCTCATTATCTGAAAATTAATAATGGAGTGATTAACTCTATATTATTTCCCTGCTGGCTCAGACAGTAAAGTGTCTGTCTACAATGCAGGAGACCTGAGTTCGATCCCTGGGTTGGGAAGATCCCCTGGAGAAGGAAATGGCAATCCACTCCAGTACTATCGCCTGGACAGAGGAGCCTGGTAGGCTACAGTCCATGGGGTCTCAAAGAGTCAGACATGACTGAGCGACTTCACTAACTCTTTATTGATTATCATTACTTATATAAACTACAAAGCAAGATTTCCCTGCTTCAGTCTAATTACTTTCACTTACTGATAATGATGCTCTACCTGAATAAAATGGCAAGCAAACATAGCACTATTCTCAATATTTCATATAACAAATTTCTCAGCAAAGCCCAGGTTCTAAGCTAAGCAAATAATGATTCTTCACTGTAAAACAACAAATAGGTCACTAGACATTAGTTAGTTTGCTAATAGCTGTTTGCTACTTATAGCCTTCAGTTCAGTTCAGTCGCTCAGTCATGTCTGACTCTTTGCAACCCCATGAATCGCAGCACGCCAGGCCTCCCTGTCCATCACCAACTCCCGGAGTTCACTCAGACTCATGTCCATCGAGTCAGTGATGCCACCCAGCCATCTCATTCTCTGCTGTCCCCTTCTCCTCCTGCCCCCAATCCCTCCCAGCATCAGGGTCTTTTCCAATGAGTCAACTCTTCGCATGAGGTGGCCAAAGTCCTAAAGTTTCAGCTTTAGCATCATTCCTTCCAAAGAAATCCCAGGGCTGATCTTCAGAATGGACTGCTTGGATCTCCTTGCAGTCCAAGGGACTCTCAAGAGTCTTCTCCAACACCACAGTTCAAAAGCATCAATTCTTTGGTGCTCAGCTTTCTTCATAGTCCAACTCTCACATCCATACATGACCACTGGAAAAACCATAGCCTTGACTAGACGGACCTTTGTTGGCAAAGTAATGTCTCTGCTTTTGAATATACTATCTAGGTTGGTCATAACTTTCCTTCCAAGGAGTAAGCGTCTTTTAATTTCATGGCTGCAGTCACCATCTGCAGTGATTTTAGAGCCCCAAAAAACAAAGTCTGACACTGTTTCCACTGTTTCCCCATCTATTTCCCATGAAGTGATGGGACCAGATGCCGTGATTTTTGTTTTCTGAATGTTGACTTTTAAGCCAGCTTTTTCACTCTCCTCTTTCACCTTCATCAAGAGGCTTTTTAGTTCCTTTTCATTTTCTGCCATAAGGGTGGTATCGTCTGCCTATCTGAGGTTATTGATATTTCTCCTGGCAATCTTGATTCCAGCTTGTGCTTCTTCCAGCCCAGGGTTTCTCAGTCCTTTTATTTTTCCTTTTACTACAAACAGCGCCAGATGCACAAAATATTTTGCCTGTATTTGTACTGAAATATTATTCAATAGTGAAAACAATGTATCAAAATTGCTATGTTTGAGTAATAAAACTGACTTTTTCCTTTCAAGTACTTTTTACATTTCACTACTTAGAGCATGTAACTTGTATCACTGGGAAAAATTAAAATAGTTCTAATTTTTAAAAATGGTCAAAAGTCAAAGGCTGAATTTTCAAACAATATTTGTATATTGATATAATTAGTTGTTCTAATATCACTTTAAAAAAATGTGTATTACACCAGAAGAAAAGGGCCTACTTTTACAAGAATGGTAGACATTGGCATGTAGTTCTGAACCCATAAAAATCTCATTTTATTTTCACTTTACTTAATCACAGTACAAATATAGAAAAATAATTTTTTAGGAATGTATAAATATATATTTACATATAATGCACTATTAAATATATATATATATATGTATGTGTGTGTTTGTGTACATATACATAAAATAAAGATTCAAGAACCAAGACTTGGAATCAAGATTTCTGAGAGAAATATCAACAACCTCAGACATGTAGATGACTCCACTATAATGGTAGAAAGTGAAAAGGAACTAAAGAGTCTCTTGATGAAAGTTAAAGAGGAAAGTGAAAAAGCTGACTTAAAACTCAACATTCAAAAAACGAAGATCATGGCATCCAATCCCATCACTTCAAGGCAAACAGATGGAGAAACAATGGAAACAGCAACAGACTTTATTTTCCTGGGCTCCAAAATCACTGCAGATGGTAACTGAAGCCATGAAATTAAAAGATGCTTGCTCCTTGGAAGAAAAGTTATGACCAACCTAGACAGCATATTAAAAAGCAGAGACATTACTTTGCTGACTAAGGTTCTCTAGTCAAAGCTATGATTTTCCCAGTAGTCATGTATGTATGTGAGAGTTGGGCCATAAAGAAAGCTGAGCACCGAAGAATTGATGCTTTTGAACTGTGGTGTTAGAGAAGACTCTTGAGAGTCCCTTGGACTGCAAGGAGATCAAACCAGTCAATCCTAAAGGAAATCAACACTGAATATTCATTGGAAGGGATGACTGATGCTGAAGCTGAACCTCCAATACTTTGGCCACCTGATGCGAAAAATTGACTCACTGGAAAAGACTCTGATGCTGGGGAAAGATTGAAAACAGGAGAAGGGGATGACAGAGAATGAGATGGTGTGATGACAGAAAATGAGATGGTTGGATGGCATCACCAATTCTGGGACTTGGTGATGGACAGGGAAACCTGGTGTGCTGCAGTCCATGGCACTCTGTCAGACACAACTGAGCGACTGAACTGACTGACTGATTGATTTCTTTACTTAACAAATATGTACCTGGTACTTTCAATTGTCAGGAACTCTTCTAAGTATTTTAATGAATATCAAACCAATTCATTCTCATGTAAGCCCTTTTTAGGCAGATACTATTAAACCCACTTTTGCAAATGAAGAAAGTGAAGTATAGAAAGGGCCTATGTAACAGGCCCATGGTCAAATAGCTAGGAAATGGAAGAATACACAAGAAACAGATACAAATGATAAGCTCAAGGAGACAGGATGGAGCACAGTGGGAGTAGATGGAGCGGGCAGAGGTAAGATAAAGGTCTCTATGTGTACCCTCTTACATTTTTTTGTTTTCAAACTGTGTGGATGAATTATATATTTGCACAAACAAAAGATAGAATTTTTAAAACCATCTAGCATTTTTTGTTGTTTTCAGTTCCAAGGCTAATTTATAAATCATTTTTATTTCAGCCTTTCTTTTCTGACACAGAGATGAAAAGAATCTTCTCATTTAAATAAAATACTCTTTCCTATACCATTTTAAGTCAGAAAATGGTGATAGCTTTTGTGTTTGAGGAAGCTCTGGGAGTTGCTGATGGACAGGGAAGCCTGGCATGCTACAGTCCATGGGATCACAAAGAGTCGGACACTACTGAGTGGCTGAACTGAACTGATACATAAAATACACGGAATGTTTCATATAAAATATATTCCTAATTTATTGATTTCTCTTTTAGAATATATATACAAATGACTGTTTATGTGTATAAATATAAATATATGTGTATGTATGTATACATATATATGCACAAAAATAAATTAATGTTTCCTACATTCTGGTTTTTTTTGTTTTAAAAAGGCAACAAATTTGTAGAATATTTTTATTGGTGTACAAATGCTTTGCAATTTTGTGTTAGTTTCTGACATACAGCAAAGTGGATCAGCTATATATATATATATTCTCTCTTTTTTGGATTTCCTTCCCATTTAGGTCACCACAGAGCACTCAGTAGAGTTCTCTGTGCTATGCAGTAGGTTCTCATTAGATATCTAGTTTATACATAGTAGTGTGCACATGTCAATCCCGTTTTCCCAATTCATCCCACCTCTCTTCCTCCCCTGCTATCTATACATCTGTTCTCTATGTCTGTGTCTCTATTTCTGCTTTGCAAATGAGTTCATCTGTATCATTTTTCTAGATTCACATATAAGTGATATCATACATTTGTTTTTCTCTTTCTGACTCATTTCACTCTGTATTGCCATCTCTAGGTCTATCCACATCTCTGCAAACTGCAGTTTCATTCCTTTTTGTGGCTGAGTAATATCCCATTGTACATATGTACCACATCTTTATCCATTCTTCTGTTGATGGACATTTAGGTTTCTGCCATGTTCTGGCTATTGTAAATAGAACTTCAGTGAACTTTGGGGTGCATATATCTTTTGAAATTATGGCTTTCTCTGGGTTTATGTCCAGGTGTGGGATTGCTGGGTCATATGGTAGTTCTAGTTTTAGTTTTTAATGAACCTCCATGCTGTTCTCCATAGTGGCTATATCAACTTACATTTCCAATAACAGTGTAAGAGGGTTGGTTCCCTTTTCTCCATATCCTCTCTAGTACTTATTGTTTGTAGATTTTTTGATGATAGCCATTCTGATTGGTGTGAGGTGTTATCTCATTATAGTTTTGATGTGCATTTCCCTAATAATAAGTGACATTAAATGTCTTTTGATGTGTTTGTTGGCCATCTGATGTCTTCTTTGGAGAAATGTCTGATTAGATCTTTTGCTCATTTTTTGATTGGATTATTTTTTAATATTATGCTACATGAGCTATTTTTATATTTTGGAGGATAATCTCTTATCAGTTGCTTCATTTACATAATATTTTGAATAGCAAGTTGCTCTAGAGCAGTATTCTTAAAAATTAAACTATTTTTTACTTAATTTAGTACTTTTTCATCCACAATATACTACTCTGAAACTCTTGTCTTATTAGAAGCCCCTGAAATGGAAGTGGTTTCCTCCACAAACTTCTGTGTACTTACTTAAGTGTATCTACATGTGGTATAAGAGGAAAAAATTGTAAAAAGCAAAAGGCATTTTCCCTCATAGAGTGTTATCTCATGCTCATTAGTAGCTAATCCAAAATTTCAACTTTGCCTTTAAATACTACAGAGTAAAAAAAAACAGGAAAAAAAAAACCAGAGAATATCCTTCAGTTCCTAAATATGTGGTCCATACTTTTTTTACTTTCAAATACATCACCATTTCTTTTCCAAACCTCCCAAACCAAAATATATTTTCTTGAGAGCCAATAAAGGCAAACTCTCTTAATTTTAATGGATACTGTAGTATCAGATAAAGTCTACAAAAAAGTATTCACATAAAGATAGATATACTAATTAAAACAGGAAGAAAAGTTAGATTTTATAAATCTTTAAATACTAAGCTATGTGTGATGAATTCTTCAATAGATAAATGGGGTTTCATCTTCACTGGCTCAAAGATGACAACACTGAATCCATACTTTTCTTATCAATGAAGAGATGATACTGAGTGCTCTCTGCATTCTTAAAAGATATCTGGATCACCTCAGGTAGCATTGAAAAGTCTTAAATAATCCCTTTGATAAATGCGCTTTTCTTAAAATTGAGGAGGCAGCAGAATCAGGACTAAGATATGAGCAGGAGAAAGAGGAACTATGAATCAGAAGACAGATGTCCCAGGAGGGCTAGATTCTAGTAGGGGGAACAATCTGGAAGAGAATAGAAGGAAATGTGAATAAGTAACAATGTTTCGTCACTCTGATACTAACCAAACATTATGGCTCTCTCCAAGCCCTTGTTTATCAAAGACATTCTGCCTGTTTATTTGAATCACTTTTCAGGCATTAGCCTGTGACCTCACTTCTCCTTACTTCATTATTTTAAGGTAATTTTATAAATTTTTTTATGTTATCAAATATCACGGACTGAACTATGTCCCCATAAAATTCATATGTTAAAGTCCTAACCCTCACTACCTCATAATACATCTTTGTTTGCAGATAAGGTCTTTATAGGTCTTAAAGTTAAAATGAGGTCATTAGAGTAAGTACTTACCCCACCATGACCAGAGAAGAAGAGTTTCTTCTTCTCATAAGAAGAAGAAATGTGGACATAGGCATGTATAGAAAGATAATATGTGAAAACTCAGGGAGAAGATGGCCATTAATATCCCAAGGAACAGATCCTCCCCTCATAGCTCTCAAAAGAAACCAGACTTGTCAGCACCTTGATCTCAGGCTTCCAATCTCCAGAACTGTTATGTTAAGCAGCCTGTGGTACTTTATTATGGCAGCCGTAGCAAACTGATATATCCAGTTTTCTAAATTGAGTAAAATTTACATGCCATAAGTTGTATGTCCAAGAGGGTCTACCTATCAGAATGCCTTGATTTCTGAAAGTGTTGGCGTTAGGTTGGAGTATGAATACAATGAGTAGTTTGGGGCATTAGGCATGATTTTGCCCCCAGATGGACAAATGCTATATGGCATCTGCTATGTGAACATGAGAGGTAAAAGCTGACCAGGGGATAACAAAAATAAACCAGAAGGTTCACCATATGTTGCTATTACAAATCCAGGGAAAGCATCTTCCGTGAGACCCAAAAGGAGCAAATCTTAGTGAGAGAGTTGTCACTTGTTTCTATTATTGGGTAATATTGAAATGCAATTGTTCTCAATTTAAATTAAGTCAGGTCTTGGAAAATGGCTAGTAATGCAAAATAAACTTAAACCTAAAAGAATTTTCTTATTAAAAAAAGAGGGAAAGCAGACCATCCTGCATTCTAGTATGTTGAGAAAAAGGACTGTTCTATCCATGGGGTCGCAAAGAGTCGGACATAACTGAGCACGCATGAGCACAAGCATGAGCATCTTTTTTGTTGTATTTCATTTAAAATCAACATGAAAATCTATACAAAATGGAATGAAATATTTATCCGTGAAATAAATCAAAAAGGTCACTGACAGAGTTCAAAGGAGTCAAATAGTGGATTATAACCATTAATTACCTCTTCCTCCATCTTTAACATTATATAAATATTGATGTAAAAATTTTTTCTTACACTCTTACTTGTTACTTGTTGTGTATTGTTCTTATTATAACTTATAGAAGGTAACACATGGGACAATGTTGGTAATCTTTTTGCTTTTCAAAGGCAAGGAAGGTTTTCAGTACATGAAAATACAGGATATCCACTTATACTTGTATATCCAATAAACTAGAATAGGTCTTCAGTAAAAGTATGTCCCATGAAACATTTTGGACATATTTTAAAAAGACTTGTACCTTGTTTGACTGATTTAAATTTAATTTGGCACTCCATATTTTATCTGGCAACCCTATGTATAACCTCTATTTTGACTTTTAAGGCAATCACCTTTTACTAGTTCCTCATCAGAGGCCTCGCTAAATATGTTAGCTGAACTTTTCTAGCTTTACCTAAAATCTTAAAAAAAAAAAAACTCAAGAAACATTTGAATTAACAAAGTTTTACCTTACATCACCTAATATTAAGTAGTATGTCACCAACTGATTATCAGTGGTAACCATGAATATTTCAATGGACACTTTAAATAATGTTATTCTGAAATTAATTCATGTGATGTTTCTAAAGGTATGAATGTTAATTCCAAAACCATGTCAACTAGCCATGCAAAAATATGGATGCAAGTATGCAAATAATTAGACACAGTTTTATATTTTACAATCACAGACTTTAGGATTCCCAAATGAAGTTAATGTTTATATTGTCAAACTTCTATGAATTATAAATCTGTATGTATATTCATTGTGCTCCAAGTAAATAAAAACAGCAAATAGTTGATAAATATTTTTTTATCAATAACACAAATTAGCATAACTTACTTTTAATCCCTACACTCTGTTTTTCTGAAGAATTTTAGCTTAAATTGTGAAATTTTAATTCGGGAAGGTATACAGACAGTCCTCCATTTTCTGAGACACCAAACTTGCTATATGGAGGGCTGACTGTAATAAGCCATTTTATATAAGGGACTGGAGTATTCACAGCTTTCAGTATTCTCGAGGAGGTAGGGGTGGGAAATTCCCCTGGAACCAATCCCCCTGCCCAAACCCCTAGATACCAAGGTATGACTAAATGTAAAATGATTTTTATTTCAGTCTTTGTCATCAAATCTTCTATGTAACTACGTCTTTTCTATTCCTTAATTGTGTCTTGATGTAGGTGAAAGAGAGTGACCAAGCTGGTTTAAAACTCAATATTCAGAAAACTAAGGTCATGGCATCCAGTCCCATCACTTAATGGCAAACAACTGGGGAAAAAATGGAAGCAGTGACAGAGTTTTATCCTCCTGGGCTCCAAAACCACTGCAGACAGTGACTGCAGCCATGAAATTAAAAGACACTTGCTCCTTGGAAGAAAATCTATGACAGACATAGCACATTTAAAAGCACAGACATCACTTTGTTGACAAAGGTCCATCTAGTCAAAGCTATGATTTTTCCAGTAGTCATGTATGGATGTGAGAGTTGGACCATGAAGAGGGTTGAGCACTGAAGAATTGAAGCTTTTGAACAATGGTGTTAGAGTAGACTCTTGAGAAGCCCTTAGACAGCAAGGAGATCAAACTAGCCAATCCTAAAGGTGTGTGTCTGTGTGTTAGTTGCTTAGTCATGTCCGACTCTTTGCAGCCCCATAGACTGCAGCCCACTAGGCCCCTCTGTCCATGGGATTCTCCAGGTAAGAACACTGGAGTGGGTTGCCATTTCCTTCTCCAAAAGAAACTTCAGAAAGAAAGAAAGTGAAGTTGCTCAGTCATGTCCGACTCTTTGCGACTCCATGGACTGTAGCCTACCAGGGTCCTCCATCCATGGAATTTTCCAGGCAAGAGTACTGGAGTGGGTTGCCATTTCCTTCTCCAAATCCTTAAGGTAATCAACCCTGAATATTCATTGGAAGAACTGATGCTGAAGCTGGACCTCCAATACTTTGGCCACCTGAGGTGAAGAATTGACTCATTGGAAAAGGCCCTGATGCTGGGAAAGACTGATAGCAGAAGGAGAAGGGGGCAACAGAGGGTGAGATGATTGGATGGTATCGCCAACTCAATGTACATGAGTTTGAGCAAACTCTAGGAGATAGTAATGGACAGGGAAGACTGGCATGCTGCAGTCCACAGGGTCACAAAGAGTCAGACACAACTGAGTGACTGAACAACAACAGCAGTATCAGGCCAGAAACCCTAACTTTGTGATGAGCTCCAATTATTAGAATGAATAATATATGCAAATTTAAAACTTCTAATCTCATGTCAGTTTCAAAGTTCTGTCTAGTTCTCAAGTACACTGAGGCAAAGAGGAAGGCCAGAACTGGAGCTCTTTTCTTGTTTAATCTCTCTGTTTCTTAGGCTGGCCAGCTTGACTGAGTGGCTCTTGTCAAGAACATTAGTTGTTTCTAGTGGTATCCTGAATAGTTTCTAATTTGGGAGATCCAACTTTTCACTTTCATGCATTGGAGAAGGAAATGGCAACCCACTCCAGTGTTCTTGCCTGGAGAATCCCAGGGACAGGGGAGCCTGGTGGGCTGCCATCTATGGTGTCACACAGAGTCGGACACGACTGAAGAGACTTAACAGCAGCAGCAGCAGCTCTGGTTTACTACTTCCTACCCTCTTATACCAGCAGAAGGCACTATAGCTTATTATTGCTGGGGTATCATACCTGGTGGAAAGAGCTCTTAGGTGGAATCTAGCAAGACACTTCAGGCTCATATTCTTCCTTAAGTATCCATTTTGTCAACAGGAATTCAACTATCTTTATTAAATAGAACTTGGAGAATACATGCTACTCCACGGCTATTTCCTATTTTTCATCTCCATCTTTCCTTTCCCTTTTTTTTTCACTCAAGTATGCATAGGGGAATGTAAAGAGCTCTACTACCTTGAGGTCCAACCAGCAAAGAGTATATTAATCTTTACAAATGAATCTTTTGGACCATCTCCCACAAACACACAGATCTTGCTGGTAGAAACCTTGATCCTTGCTCTTCTTAACTTTGAGTCTACCCATAATTCTAAGATGATAGGAAAATACTCTCCCAGCACCCTATTATGTAATTAAGCACTGTTTTAAATACTTTAGTGGGTTCTTTAATAACCTATATGTCAAAAGTAATTTTCTTATAAGATACAATGATAAAAAAGCTCATTATATCATGCTCAGGACACACTTCTCCCAGCTAGTTATTTGCCTGTTAATAGGTTAGTTTATGGAATTTTCAAGACAAATTCATTCCCTACCTCCTCAAAGTTACTATCATATTAGTATATACCATTTTTATATTTTATATTTATGTTTTTCAAGTTACCTTTATGTCTTCAAAAAGGTAAAGAGTTGTAAGACTGAAGACCATTCTGAAAGATAAAGCATCCCCAAAAACACATTAGAAAGGAATCCTGTCTCCCAACAGTTTTCCATAATAACTGCTAAATGTTCTATCAACATGTAATGTTCTCCGTATACATATCCTAACTTAATCTTAATAACAGATTTATGAAACAAAAACTATTGTTGTGGCCACTCTTTATAAAATAAAATGAGACTAAAAGAGATTAACAGTATTTTAACCAATGCTTAAAATCACATTTCTCAGAAAGACTATGTTCTGTCTGACTCCAAAGTTTGGGACTTCTACTTATTTTATACCAGACCCTCCTGGAGCACCTGCCCTAAAGCATTACCAATGGTCCATAGATCAGAGAGTCTTCACTCCCTTTTCCAGCAGATAGAAGCAAGGAACAGTGGTAAAAGAGGAATAGAAGTCCTAATCTCACCAACATTGTTTGGGGATATTTGAATTTCTGAAGTTCCTACAGTAACATGGTGTAATGTGGTGGGTAAATTCTATAACACCATTAGCACAGTAACAGGGTGCTATCTTTTAAGTGTAACACATTTTAAATAAGCTTTTGCTATCTGGCTGGGAATCTACCCTAATTGCTTTGGGGGAAAGATCAGGTTAGAATAATTGACTTGTACATACATATAATCCACTCAAAAGTTGGAGTCTGCCTTTGATGTACTCTTGCTTATTTCTGTAAATTACACAAGATTTGTGTGCATGCTTTTCCTTTGTAAAGAGGGAAAAAAGGTAGATTATAAGTAACTGGAATTACATATTTGTAGGTATGATCAAGAATATGGGATCTGGAGTCAGGCTAGAATCAAGTTAGGGCTCAACCACGTATTAGCTCTGTGACCTCGGTCAAGTTCCTGAGCCTATCCCTGCTCTAGCTAATAGCTGTTCCTTTTGAGACTGTTGTGAAGAGTAGATACAATGAGACAGAAATAATTCTAATGGCTCCTCATACACAGAAAATGCTTCATAAACATTAGATAACCTTATTGTTGTGGCTGTTGTCACTGTTGTCAGGTAACCTTACTTTCTAAGAGAACAAGGAGAGGAGACCCAGGTATTTGTACCTGTGCCTTGTAATGCTGTTTGCTTTTTTAGAGTGTAACTTTCTTTATAGAATCAAGAAAACCTATACGTTATTTGCTTGCATATGTGAGCAATTTAGAGAGAAGCAATCCAACAAATTTGGTTTAAAAAGTCTAAAAATAGATCTATGTCCTGAAAATTTACTTGAATTAAGAAGAGGCAGACCATCCCCAATATCTTGAAGACACAACTTGTCTCTTACTTCTGAGAGACTGAAGAAAAACATTCCACCTGTAAGACCAGTCTCATTTCTTAACTCTCACTGAAATAAACTAAGAGTATATCTGTAAAAACACGTCATTTTAGTAAGAGTATTAGGGATCCTGTAACAAAGTGGGAAGTCAAGGTTATATATGAAATGCTTCTAAATTTTGGAATCTAGTAAACAAAATGTAGACTTCCATCACTATCTCTTCAAAGATACATTAAAGAATATTATAAAAATACTATATAACATAAACTATGATTACTTTCCACATTAAAATGAAAAATCAAATCAAGCTGAAATGCTACATTAGCTCTCAACAGGAATGTATTACTTTACCACTTCTTTTTAAAGAGATTATTTTCTAGTTATATAGTACTACAACTAGGAAAACAAAAGTATATAATTGAACATAAACATATTTATTTGATGACAGCAGTACACTAGGCACCGATATATTTTTCCTTGTTTTTGATTGTTTAAATATTGTACCCTACACCTTGTTCTTTTCTCTCTGACCCTTTATCCCTTCCTGGTGATTTAACTGAATGCTGATGATGCCTGTAAGTAACTTATGAGAATGGTTTGTTGTCATATTTTATAAATAAATACCAGGCACTGCCATATGAAAACAGAATGCCCAAGTCTGGTTTCAATCCCAACATTCCATCTGTTGTTTAAATAGAAAGAAGTGGTCATTGGTACATCAATCTGTAGCATATTTCAATAAATGTAAAGAGAACATCATCAGATGGTTAGTTGGATTAGAAATAAGAAGCAGTATTAAGAAGTGCTGTCTTACCTATTCAATAGCACACATACATATGTGTACATATGTGTGTATACATACAAATGTATGTATATATATGCTTTTGCAGATTCTTTATATGTATGTATATACATACATATGTATACATATGTACACATGAATTAATCACTCTGCTGTACACCTGAAACTAACACATTGTAAATCTACATCATTTTTTTAAAATGAAGTGCTATCTTTTTCAATTACATTCATAAAAATAGCCTAATTCTCTTGGTTACATAACCAATCCCAAAATTATCTTTTATAAAAAGTTTGTATTTATACGGACACAACTGAGTGACTGAACTGAACTGAACTGAAAGACTATTTATGACGTATTTAAAAGAAATCCAAAAGTCATCTGGTTTTTTATATGATAGGTCTTACTATTTATTTATAGGCTTTTTATGCCTTAAAAACTTAAAACATCATTCTAGCACGTATTATCCTATACAATATTCCACTGTATAAATCTACATACAACTATGACAACAAATTGAACAACCTAGAAGAAATGGATACATTTATAGAAACACACAACCTATCAAGACTGAATCATGATAACACAAAAAATCTGAATAAACCAGTAACCAGTAAAGAGGTTGAAGCAATTATCAAAAACCTCTCAACAAACAAAGGTTCAATACCACATTGATTCACCGGTAAATTCTTCCAAACATTCAAAAGAGAATAGCAGTATGTTTCTTATTCTTACAAAAAACAGAAAAGGATACCCTTCCAAACTCGTTTCATGAGGCTGACTTTACCTTGATACCAAAACAAGACAAAGACATCAAAAAAATAAAGTTACAAGCCAATATCCCCGATAAATAGATTTAAAAATCCTCAACAAAATATTAGTAAACTGAATTCAACAATACGTAAAAAGGCTCATACCCCATTATCAAGTGGGACTTAATCCAGAGATGCAAGCATGATTCAACAGCCACAAACCAGTCAATATGATACTACAAATTAATAAAATGAAGGATAAAACCATATGATTATCTCCATAGATCCAGGAAAAGCATTCAGCAAAATTGATCATTCTTTTCTGATAAAATTTCTCAACAAAACAGGCATAAAGGAATACACCTTAACATAATAAATGCCATATATGACAATCCCACAGCTAACATCATGCTCAATTGCAAAGAGCTGAAAGCTTCTCCTCCAAGACCAGGAACAAATCAAAAATACCCACTCCTGCCACTTCTATTCAACATAGTATTGGAAGTCCTAGCCAGTGAAATTAGGCAAGAAAAAGAAATAAAAGGCATCCAGATTGGAAAGGGAAAAGTAAAACTCACTATAATATATTATATACAGAAAATCTTAAAATTTCATTAAAATCTGTTAGAACTAAGAAACAAATTCAATAAAATTATATAAAATAAAATAAATATGCAAAAATCTATTTTGTTTTGATATACTGTAATAAAATATCAAAATGAAAAATTAATAAACCCATTTAAAACTGCATTAAAATGAATAAAATATTATTCATTATAATAAAATATCATTATAATATATTATTCAATATAATAAAATATCTAGGAATAAATTTAGCCAAGGAGATGAAAGACCTGTTTATTGAAAACTGCAAGATGTTAATAAAAGACATTGAAGAAGACACAAATAAATGGAAAGATATTCCATGCCCATGCACTAGAAGAATGAATATTGTTAAAATTTCCATAGTACTAAAAACAATATACAAATCTAAGGTAATTAAAACACTATGATATTAGTATAAAAGAGACACATAGGTAAGTGGAAAAGAATAGAGAGCCCTGAAATAAGCCCATGAATCTGGGAAATGCGATTCTAAACAACAATGAGATATCACCTCACACCTTTTGGAATGACTGTTACAAATGACAAGAAATAAGTTTTGATGAGGATGTAGGGAAGAGGAACTCTCCTAAATTATTGGTGGGGGATGTAAATTAAAACACTCTTCCCACATCCATCGTACCACGTGATTCAGCACTTCCATTTCTGGGTGAGGAAATGGCAACCCACTCCAGTACTCTTGCCTAGAAAATTCCATGGATGGAGGAGCCTGGTGGGCTACAGTCCATGGGGTCACAAAGAGTCGGACACGACTGAGCGACTTCACAACGATAAGAACACTAACTCAAAAAGATATCTGCACTTCCATGTTCATTGCAGCAGTATTCAACAAATGAAACAACAGAGAGGACGCGATATATGTGTATGTGCACACATACAAAGAGACATGACCGGGCAACTAAACAGAAATACACACACACACACACACACACACACACATGGTTTTGCCATACATCAACATGAATCCACCTTAGGTGTACACGTGTTCCCCATCCTGAACCCCTCTCCCACCTCCCTCCCCGTACCATGCCTCTGGGTCATCCCACTGCACCAGCCCCAAGCATCCTGTACACTGCAATATAAAATCATTTGTTGCCTTCCTTAACATGGGGCTGGAGTTTCATTAATTCCTAGCTACTAAGTTGTATAATGTTTTACCTTTGGGTCAATGGAGAAGTTATTTTGCCTCTCTTTGCCTCAGTTTCTCAGTAAGGTAAAAGCAGGGGTCCTGTCCTCTGTCCAAGCAATCAAACTAATATTAATTCAAGTGTCACATGGCCATTGTAAAAATAAGTCTGGCCTCATATACACCAAACTGACAATATACCTATTTCTGAGTATGTCCTGGCTACATGAGGTAAAAAATTAAAAAAAAAAAAAAAGAACTGGTCTTAAGTATATACTAAATAATTAAAAATACTACAAAGTGGACTCAAGAATTTCAGTAGTGAATATTTTCCAATTATCTATTTCAGATGAAACTTTAAATATGAGACCACTGCTAGAGATCATTCAGCATCTCTAGATTATATGAAGTTATCTGTGTGCCCTAAAAGTTCAGTTTTCTTTGATTCTTTTAGTATCAAAATCTGGACAAGTGAAACTGGATGAAAGACTTGGATCCTAATGTGAGAACAAATATCAATTTCATTCTCTGAGGATGATGGAACAGGGAAGGAGAGAAAGAACTTTGCATTTCATAAGGAATTCACTGGAATGCCATCTTTAATCCCCTTGCCCCCCAAAAGGATATAAATGCAACTAAATTAAACAGCCACTAATACTTGCTTTCAGAGAAGGCAATGGCACTCCACTCCAGTACTCTTGCCTGGAGAATCCCAGGGACAGGGGACCCCAGTGGGCTGCCGTCTATGGGGTCGCACAGAATCAGACACGACTGAAGCGACTTAGCAGCAGCAGCAGCAATACTTGCTTTGAGATCTGTAAAGGAAGACAGCTGATGCCACAGTCCAGAGTTGCCATTTATCCTAATGCTTAAATTTATGATTTTTTTTTATGCTGAATGATGCCAGTGGTGAATGTATAGCTACCCACTTATTTTCTTTTGCTACAGCCTCCTCTTGTCTGCCATTGAGGGACATGAAGCATTTCATAGATAAATGATTCTAAGGGCAAGCAAGAGCAGTCAAGTACAAGGTTACAAAGAAAATTGAGCCAATCCTTTATGTCAAAGTAATTTCACATTTTTCCGTATTGACCCAACAATTTTAATATAGAATTGAACAGTTTCACACTGATAGAACTTTATTTTTTACATCACTAATAGTATTATGGAAACCTACCTGCTATTTTGTAAAGGAACTTAAACTTCTTCATAACAGAAAACAATGCAGCCACAAACCTAGTCATAAGAAGTAAACCTAGGCAAATGAACTTTAGTTGTGACTACATGTCATGGTGATTTGAGCTTACTTTCATTAGCTACTATTTAACTACAAGTAAAAATCTCCTAAAAACGATGTCTGTCAATATGGAAAGACCAAATGTTAAGTGCAACAGCTTTGCCCATATCCATAAATATAATGGAACGTTCATGCTTATGTATATACCTTATAATGCTTTATATTATCACGCTATGGGATTGTAAAACTGATTTCACAGCAAGTGGCTTATTAAGACTCTGGCCGTCACACAGCATTCCTGTGCACTGGATTTTCAATTTTGTTGTCGCTCTTGATTCCCTTTTGCATATGTATTTGCTGGGAAAACCAATTACCAGCTGGCACATGGTTATTTTTACATTTTGTATGGAGGGCTTCCAGCTGATAATTATGACATTACAGGAAGACTCCGATGCTTTGCATGAAGACTCTTTGGCAGAGGCCGTCAGAAGCATTTCCATTTGACTCTACACCTTCTGACTGATACACATTTATAAATTATTTATAGATAACTCTCTTAGATATCAGGGAAGAATTTCCTTTCTTTTAAATGGGGTCCCACAAACATAATGTCCACAAAACAATGAAATGGTTTTTTTGTGTTTTTTTTCCCCATTTCTTCAGTTCATTGGCAGATTAATATCTATTTTAAATATTCTAGTTCAAGGTAACTCAGGACAAATTGGCATAACCATTGCGTATCAGAAAGGTCATACAGTCCTGTGGTGTGTGTGTGACCGAGGCTTTCAGACCTGTCAGGTGGCATCTATGTGACAGCATCTAGTCATTTTTTTTTATTAGCTCCCTTGCTTTAATGCCTCTGAGGGAGGTTTTAAGAGAGAGGCAGAGAGAAAAGGGGAGACTGAAAGCAAAGGTAATAGTACAAAATTACTATAATTACAATTATGTAGCAGTAATAAATCCAGAATTGCAGTGTAACACACCAGAGTAGAGTCAGGCCTTAAAACACATTAGAGTTAGAATTAATAGGCTATACTTTTGTTAATTTATCAACCTCCAACCCAGAATGCACCTCAGTTCCTAGAAAAACACCATGTTGTGTTCCTGCTGTCCTCCCAACATGCACACCTCTTTTCAGTTACCTTAATCATGTTATTTAAAATGTAGAGTATATAAAATGCTATTTTCTTAAATGTCACCAATGTTTTCCTCTTGACTCACCTCAGTAACAGGAAGTGCATTTTTCCCCTAAATACATACAGTATTGTGGTGGTTAATTTTTTTTTTTTAATATAAGAGAAGGGTGGTTATTACAGTCCCACAAAACTAATATTGCTTAAATATAATATACATTTTAGGCATATTAATACATTTAAAGTGGGCTGTGAGGAAATGTTTTTAAACAGCTTAATTAAAATTCAGACAATTTTGCCAACTTGTTTCCCAGTTTAAATGATAAAAATAAAATGCTGTGTGGTTGATATGAGAATTAGTCCCTTGAGAATAAAGGAAGGACTCAGTAGAAATCTGTGTGCTTTCAGACTGTATTTTCTTGCTCAACCCAGTGAACATGAAGCATGCATAATTTGGCACCACTGTCTCTGTATTTGCATCCAGCACACATACATTAAGCTAATTAATCATGTTGTGTCCTACTCCCAACAAATAAATTAACTGTTCTATTAACTGATGACAAAAGTGCTATTTTTAAAACAATATCTGCACTAAAAATTTTGATTTGATTCTATTTCTGTTTTAGGTGAGAATTTATTGACAATGGATGCTTTTTGAGAATAACTCTCTTCCTTCTCAACATAATTTGCTTGGTTAATATGACAAAAAGAAAAGGCATGTGCTGAATAATCTGAATCTATGCAAACTGATTGTTCAAACAATTAATATACCTATTCTCCACAAGGAAAAACTCAGTGGTCAAAGTGTCTTTATTTAAAGAAGCTTCTTATAAGTTCATAAGAGTAAAAATTAGAAGCATATGGAAGTAATGGGTAAAGGTATCACAATGGAATAGTTCTTCATAATTTCTGATATTAAAGTGACTCCTAAAGTAACTGAATGCTTTCTGAATGTTTTTACTGACTTGTGTCAGTGAAATGTGGATGGCCTCAATGCTGACTCTCATTATAAGGACACCAACTCTCATTAGGAGGACACATTTTTAATCCTCTTGCTGTTCTTGACCCTGATTCTAAAGATTAGCATTCTGCAAAAATGAATCATTGGGTTATTCTGGCAAGTTTTAACTTCATTGACTTAGAGTGGGGTTCTGATCAGTGTAGTACACAAGTAAAATATTCCCTGTTCTTCCTGATATTTTTCTTCTCTCATTTTCCATTAAGGAAACAATCCTACGGCTATAAAAGATTTTTCAGAGGTCAGTGTTTGAAAGTTTTCTCTAAAACCAAGCTAGTGGAACAAAATAATGGGAAACCAATCAAGATTGAGACCTAATTTAAAGTCATTTTGCCAAATTCAGGTATAGTCTTTCACCTACAGCACTGTACACCCTACCTCCATTTTTCTTTGCAATTAACTTCTGTGGATTCACAAAACACTGAGTATCAAAACACCTAAAAGTAAGCACTTTAAATAAATCTGGAAGAATCTCAAGATTACTATACATATTGCCAACTTGGATAATACATTTTTCCCAAATGGTGGTGCTTGGAACATAGGAGAAAGCTTTGAGTTGTTTTAAGAGAATGTGTTCTGCATACTAAGATGAGAAACATGAAACAGGTATGCAATTATCAGTTAAGAAAGTGGTTAGATGGTGGAGAATCTAACTTGATGGGCTAGAATTAAGATAAGGAAATTAGTTCATTATATAACTGGAGAAATAACTTTTTAAACTGAAAAAAAATGTGATTATTACACTTTGATTTTGTAGCTGCAGTCATTTAAGTTAAATTGAAGTTTTCAAACTCAAGACATAACAAAACAGTGCTTTCCTCTGTCCTCTCTTAACTTTCTCAAAGATAGTATATGCAAATAGAGTCACCTTATTTCCAATCCCAGATAAATTTAGAAGATCACCAAACCTGTTTTAAAGAAGAAGAAAGAAAGAAAGAAATGAATGAAGGGAAAAAAGGGGAAGATGAACAGGGAAAGGAAGGAGGAGAGGGAAGGAAGATCCTTAGATAGATATTTTAAAAGGAAAATAATTAAATCCTATCAAACAGCAACAAAAATACATACCATTGCAAACAAAAGGACAGGAAAATCAAGCAAAAAGTGAGTATAAAATTTTTACTTTCTCAATCTTATGTTTAGTCTTTTATTAATAAAAAAAACTTACTTTCATCTCTTTTTCTCCTAATTCTTTACTTCTTGAAAACTTTTGATGAGAAACTACTGTTGTAAATTTGAAGCTGATGATATGCCCATTTTTTTATCCAGGAAGAAGTCCTAATTTTTTCTGGACCTCTAAAGGAGCTGAGAGTTCTGTCCCCTACAATAAAAACACA
The DNA here is from genome assembly GCF_000754665.1 of Bison bison bison. Taxonomy (NCBI): domain Eukaryota; kingdom Metazoa; phylum Chordata; class Mammalia; order Artiodactyla; family Bovidae; genus Bison; species Bison bison. Next base: position 1,441,617 of record NW_011494784.1, read on the forward strand.
CATTTCTTGTAAGACTAAATAGTACTTAAGTTACAAAATTTTTTAACTGACTCAGGGGAAATGAAAGATATTGATATGTACAGATATTCATGCATCCTCTTTTTTTGTATTTAAAAATGGAAGTGAGGCAACAAGTATATTTTTTGAAATCTATGTGAATATGCAAATACAGAATGTGTCACTTTATAGGGTTTTAATAGAAATATTGTCCAGCTCTTTCTCTTAGTCTGCAAGTCATCTTGATTCTTTGATCAAAATGAATCAGGCCATTCTGGATGGCTGCAAGCTTGGCTGGACTGCCACTGCTGTTGCCTAGTGTCATATAGCTGTGTTACATGTCACACGACAAGGTCACTGCCCAGGATGTGCTGCTTCCCTGCTCATCAGCACTCAAGCAGCACACATCAGCTAGTCTGGCCCATGTGGAAAAAAAAAAGCTGATGTCACAGTCACCTTCTGAGAGGCCGGCAAGAGTGGAATGGGGTGTGAGAAAAGGATGCTACAAGACACAATCAAATGATTTTGTGTTTTTAGTGGACGTTAAGACAGCACGGTATCAATATCTTGGTAACTCTACATGGTGACAAGAGAGTAATCAGAACAATCCTTTGAAATCAAGCAACTGGGAAATAATTCCCCCATACTTGTTCTCTCAATCATGTTCGTGTCCTTTCATTTTATGTAAAGTGTAACTCGTATAAAATGAGAATGAAGTATAATCTCAGAATTTTCTTAGCCTTATAAAATAACCTCAATGGAAAGATATTGCTTATGAAATTGGGTTGCATGAGTCCATCTGTGAGGTGAAGGACAGGGTCCTTTCTTAAAGAGAGGTAAGCCTCTTACTTTCTAGGAGTTTGAGCTTGTGCAGAGGGAAGAGAAAGGAAGAAAGCATAAGTAACGCTGTTCAGAGAGAAATTGGTTTTGATTTGACAACTTCCATCTGAAAAAGTATATCATCAGCTTTAAAGTAATAATGAAGAAAGTCTGACTTACTTTCTTACAGCATTACTTTACCATGTCAGATATTTTTAATCAAATGCCATTGATTTATTTAAAACAAAGTTGAGATGTATTTTTAAGATTATCAGATCATAAAAGGCAAGAAGAAGAAGGAGAAGGAATATTTTCACTAACTTTATGTCAGAGCAGCACAAAATGCTTTTTAATTATTAATTTAGAAGATGTTGTTTGACAAAGAAGTTTTCCCCCCAAACCCCACTTCCTCCTTTATTTTTGTACATACTGAAAAGTCCAAAATTAAAGTAGAAATTAAATAAAACCAAAGTTCATGATCTCTCATGTTGACCACAAATCTGCTTCTCAGCTTCTATTCACTATTTCAATGTTAAAATCAAAGACAACAAATAAACACAGTTAATTTTGCTTTCAACTTTTAGAAAAATTTTCAATACACACTTAAACATAAGGTAGAAAACTGGGTAAATGTACTATTTGGTAGCAGTAACTTGAATTTTTTGTGAGATAAAATGTGAGAGTAAAATGAAGCTATAAATATGGAAGAAGGTAAAGAATTAAAAAAAAAAAAAAAAGCTTGTCTCAGAACAGAAGCACCAATTAAAAAGTTAACATTTCAGCCAAATCATCAGCTTAAGAGTACATTTTTTGGTTTTTTTTTTCCTCCCTCAGAACATATTTTGACATATTGCCAAATAACTTTTTTTTTTTTTTCCTACTGAATTGACCAAATTAACTGATGGCTTTCATTTACAAAATTTCAACCCAAGGATGGAGAAAGTTTCAAATTTGCAGGTGGATTGTTTCTACTGTCTGCTAAACAAATGTGTTGAACATCTTGCAATTTGTCCATCATGTGCAGACTGGGTGTTCTTTCTGTTTCAGACTTTAATTGCTTCTTGAGCTAAATATAAAACTAAGTCAGCCTTAGTATTGTTGTGCACTGTTAACATACCACCTTAATAAATTAGTTTTGGGATGGAAATCCTGGAAGAAAACCATACAGATTACTGCTTTTGTTGAAACTGTTGTTATTGTTGTTTTAAGTATATTGCCTCAGTTCTGTTTCCTTTGTCCTTTACCTGCCATTGAAATGTGCTGTCACTCAAAAAGCTGGTTCCTCCTCCTGTCTCTGCCTTTATGTTCCTATGTGAATATCTCAGCTAAAGAGGCAGATACCAAGTCGCTACATTCTATTGCTCACTGTAAGTTTTAAGTTTTTGCACTTTGATGTGGTCTAGGATTTACAATGGAGCAAAATCAAGAACATAGAAGTAAAATAAAGTTTATTTATAGGAAATAAAATGCATGTGAAATTTACACAGAAATATTACCCAAGGGTCTGAGTTGACCTACTTTTTTTTTCTATAAAAATTAGAATGGAATAATATGAGTAGCTGTCCCTGAGGTCCTTTACAATTAGTCAGTCAATCAATGCATATGTTTGACGCTCTAGCAGGTAGGAGGCATCACGCAAGGCTTGAGAAGAAAGAGACTGGCATATTCATCTCTGACCACAAGATTGCAAGGAAAAACATGGAAAGTAGGATGTGAAGAGACAGAAGATGAATTTTCATGTTCTAATACTTTCTCTTTCCTAGTCACATGGCTTTGGTAAAACTGCTTATCCCTTTCAAACCTAAATCTCCTCATCTATAAATGAAAGAAATATTCTACCCTACAGTGATTTTGTGCAGATCAGTAAGATAATACATATGCATAATGTTTTGAAAAGGATGGAACCCTATTCTAATGAAAAGTATTATTTTTAAAAAGTTGGGCTAGATCATTCTTTGCTGTGGGTCTGTTCTGTGCCTTATAAGATATCTAGCAGCATCAATGGCCTCTACCCACTAGAAGCCAGCTGCAGTCCCATCCCTAGGTTGTGATAAAGAGAATGGCAAATTGCCAAATGTCTTCTGACGGTTGGTGTGCAGGGAAGATTTTCCCGTTGCTTGAAAACATTATATACATGTTCAAGAACTAAAAATTCAGAAATAAAACATCTAGTGTCTACAGATGTCACTGACAAAAACATGGTAAACAAACACCTACCTAAGAAGAGGACCTGTTTGGAATTAATGTTTGAGGGGGCTCTTTCAGACATGTTTTGCATGGTCATACAGACAGACTACTTTTTCCTTGAACAACCAATACTATCTCCATCCAAAGTAGTGTGACCTCTTTGGCACTTTCTCCCATTATAGTGGTCTCACTAGTTAAAAGGAATATTTATTTATTTTCTAAGTGATTATAGAAGTTAAATGCTAAACTTCTCATTTTTATCAGCTTTATTAAAATATCTTTGAAAAGGATAATCCAGTGAAATGGATCAAAAGGAGAGTTTATGTTAGAAGAACCAACTGGGAAAAGCTAAAATGAAAGGAGGAGACAAGAGCGGAACCCAACCTTGAAGTTTTGTTATACTGATATGCCATTTGTTAACTGTGTTCCTGACATTGTACAGGAGACAGGGATCAAGACCATCTCCATGGAAAAGAAATGCAAAAAACCCAAATGGCTGTCTGGGGAGGACTTACAAATAGCTGTGAAAAGAAGAGAAGCCAAAAGCAAAGGAGAAAAGGAAAGATATAAGTATCTGAATGCAGAGTTCCAAAGAACAGCAAGAAGAGATAAGAAAGCCTTCTTCAGCAATCAATGCAAAAAATAGAGGAAAACAACAGTATGGGAAAGACTAGAGATCTCTTCAAGAAAATTAGAGATACCAAGGGAACATTTCATGCAAAGATGGGCTCGATAAAGGACAGAAATGGTATGGACCTAACA
>NW_011494784.1:1446477-1450065 GCF_000754665.1 Bison bison bison
AGGAAGAAGGCTGAGCGCCGAAGAATTGATGCTTTTAAACTGTGGTGTTGGAGAAGACTCTTGAGAGTCCCTTGGACTGCAAGGAGATCCAACCAGTCCATTCTGAAGGAGATTAGCACTGAGATTTCTTTGGAAGGAATGATGCTAAAGCTGAAACTCCAGTACTTCAGCCACCTCATGCGAAGACTTGACTCATTGGAAAAGACTCTGATGCTGGGAGGGATTGAGAGCAGGAGGAGAAGGGGATGCCAGAGGATGTGATGGCTGGATGGCATCACTGACTTGATGGACGTGAGTCTGAGTGAACTCCGGGAGTTGGTTGATGGACAGGGAGGCCTGGCATGCTGCGATTCATGGGGTCACAAAGAGTCGGACACGACTGAGCGACTGAACTGAACTGAACTGAACTGTGACCTTAGGTCAGACACTCACAATTCTAAGCCACTGTTTGCCCAGTTGTAAAAATAATAAAATAATGCAATCTTCATAAAATATGTTGTAGCTATGTGAAGCTCTCAGGAAAAGGCTCTGTAACTTTATACAAACTCAATATGTTATTTTTTTCCTTCCTTTAATAACAATAAGCACGTTTTAGTTTTCTGTAGTTCATAAGATAATTCTTCAAAACATATTTCACTTGACTGCCAAACAAAAAATTAATGAGCCATGTATTAATATATTCATTTTACACTGAAGCTCAAAGAAGTTCACAAACTTGCCCAAAGTCACACAAAGATGTGATAGAGACAAAAAATTCAAATGGCCATTTTCTGGCTCCAATACTCACTGATTTCTCTTACATCACTCTTAATTTTATGACTTCTTTAACTATTTGCCTTCTCTGCACCTCATTTTTTTTTCTATTTGAGAATATAAAAATTAGACATTGTCCAAAATTTTTCCAATCTAAAGAATTTTTCCATTATCTCTACTTGGTATAATCTAATGTATACCAAGGTCAAAGATGGGATCACCGTGGATAAGGACCCTGATATTTATTTGGGGCCAATAATAAGCTCAATGCCAAGTGATTTCATTTATCATTTATTTTGATCTAAACTTCTCTTAAAGGCATCCATGGTGGCTCAGACAATAAAGAATCCGCCTGTAATGTGGGAGACCTGGATTCTATCCCTGGGTTGAGAAGATCCCTTGGAGGAGGGCATGGCAACCCACTCCAGTATTCTTGCCTGGAGAATCCTCATGGACAGAGGACCCTGGAGGGCTACAGTCCATCAGGTCACAACGAGCTTGACATGACTGAGCGACTAAGCACCTAATTCAAAATTAGTTTTCAACTGTACATCAGACAGTTTCCTCTCATGAAAAAATGATGGTTACTCAGGAGTTAAATTTTCTCTTGCTTTTGCAATTATGACAATTTGTGTATTTCTGGTTTAATGTGTGACTATCCCAAGGGATGCAAGGTGCCATTAGTGAATGCAGAGCTATTGCTGAAGAGATGCTAAATAAAATTAAGGTCTTTGGATTTACTAACCCCAAACACAGCCTTATTCCCTAGGCACGTGACTGTGGAAAGGCCTGTGCATATGAGCCTTAAACTCAAGAGACCACAGCATTGTACTACAAAGAAGATCGCCATTTAGTAACATCTGGTCTTTTTGTTAAGCTGAAAAAGGTAGTAAAGATGAAGGGAAATGCACTTATTATAACTATGCTATAATTAATTTGAGAAAGATGACACAGCAGTAATGATTGTTTCCTTGAAGAATTCTTGCCTCACAAGGCTTTTCATTTCTGAAAGTAGGCTATAAATGAAGGTAATTTACTTTTTCCTATAAGGTCTATGAAGGGATGAGCAGGGATACAGAGAACAAGTTGTTATGGAAATCTCCAGTTCTTCTCTTAAAGTTCTGAGGTAAAATGGTAAATTCTTTCACTTTTCACTTTCATGCATTGGAGAAGGAAATGGCAACCCACTCCAGTGTTCTTGCCTGGAGAATCCCAGGGACAGAGGTGCCTAGTGGGCTGCCGTCTATGGGGTAGCACAGAGTCGGACACGACTGAAGTGACTTAGCAGCAGCAGCAACAGCTCACAACAGAAAATTTGAGGAGACTCTAAAATCTTACCCTACTGTACCCCTTCTCTGTGATGGACTTGGGGAGAAGTGGAATGAAATGATTTCAATGAGGCAGGGGGTTCCTCCTCTACTGTCTTCCCTCCAGGGAGACTTCTCAGATTCAAGGTTCAAGACAGAAATCATGTGGTCATGTCTCAGAATCAGTGTCCACTGCAGAGAGACACACTGTATCTTCTTCTCTGCCTTTCCCTCAGCTGGGGATTCTGATGCCCCACCTCTTCAAGAATAATCCTGCCCCATTGCTAAATAATCTTAAACAGTTAACACCCTCAAGCTTCATTACTTGCCAGTAAAGAAGAAAGAAGGATTTTTTAAAAACAAAAACCTCAATCATACTTTCCAAAGGCAAGGTCTGGTGTCTCAGCAATTAATTTTTTTTCACAGGAAATATCAGCCATGCTTCAAAACCAGTCTCTCTGCCAATCAGACTCAGATACTGTATCACAGATATAGCTCATCATCTGGGAAAATCCACTGGTTCAATATTATTCATTTCCCCTATATTAGTTTCATTGATTTCTTCTTGTGATTGTTAAGTGTGTTGTTTTACTCTACATCCTGAGTCAACTCTAGTTAAATTCTGAGTACCTTTCCTAATTCTTGTTCACTCTTCATTTCTGGGCTGGATTCTTCCCTCTCTTTATATTTATTAGTAGGAAAAATGCTCTAAATATATGAAGAAATGCTCTAAATATATGAGGACATGCTCCAAAGTATGTTAGCATTATGATAAGCCCTTTGTCCCCATCTTTAATATGTGCATTCTACATAATGTCAGTCAGTTGCTCAGTCATGTCCAACTCTTTGTGGCCACATGAACCACAGCACGCCAGGCCTCCCTGTCCATCACCAACTCCTGGAGTTCACCCAAACCCATGTCCATTGAGTCGGTGATTCCATACAACCATCTCATCCTCTGTCGTCCCCTTATTCTCCTGCCCTCAATATTTCTCAGCAACAGGATCTTTTCAAATGAGTCAGCTCTTTGCATCAGGTGGCCAAAGTATTGGAGTTTCAGCTTCAACATCAGTCCTTCCAATGAACACCCAGGACTGATCTCCGTTAGGATGGACTGGTTGGATCTCCTTGCAGTCCAAGGGACTCTCAAGAGTCTTCTCCAACACCACAGTTCAAAAGCATCAATTCTTTGGTACTCAGCTCTCTTTATAGTCCAACTTTCACATCCATACATGACTATTGGAAAAATCATATCCTTGACTAGACGGACCCTTGTAGCAAAGTAATGTCTTTTGATTTTTAATATGCTGTCTAGGTTGGTCATAACTTTCCTTCCAAGGAGTAAGCGTCTTTTAATTTCATGGCTGCAGTCACCATCCGCAGTGATTTTGGAGCTCAAAAAAATAAAGTCTGATACTGTTTCCCCATCTATTTGCCATGAAGTGAAGGAACTGGATGCCATGATCTTCGTTTTCTGAATGTTGAGCTTTAAGCCAACTTTTTCACTACTCCTCTTTCACTTTCATCA
>NW_011494784.1:1450165-1468285 GCF_000754665.1 Bison bison bison
TATAAGTTAAATAAGCAGGGGGACAATATACAGCCTTGATGTACTCCTTTCCTGATTTGGAACCAGTCTGTTGTTCCATGCCCAGTTCTAACTGTTGTTTCCTGACCTGCATATAAATTTCTCAAGAAGCAGGTCAGATGGTCTGGTATTCCCATCTCTTTCAGAATTTTTCCACAGTTTATTGTGATCCAAACAGTCAAAGGCTTCGGCATAGTCAATAAACCAGAAGTAGATGTTTTTCTGGAACTCTCTTGCTTTTTCCATAATCCAGCAGCTGTTGGCAATCTGACCTCTGGTTCCTCTGCCTCTTCTAAAACCAGCTTGAACATTTGAATGTTCACGGTTCATGTATTGCTGAAGCCTTGCTTGGAGAATTTTGAGCACTACTTTGCTAGCGTGTGAGATGAGTGCAATTGTGCGGTAGTTTGAGCATTCTTTGGCATTGCCTTTCTTTGGGATTGGAATGAAACTGACCTTTTCCAGTCGTGTGGCCACTGCTGAGTTTTCTAAATTTGCTGACACATTGAGTGCAGCACTTCTTGATTTGAAATACCTCCACTGGAATTCCATCATCTCCACTAGCTTTGTTCATAGTGATGCTTCCTAAGGCCCACTTGACTTCACATTCCAGGATGTCTGGCTCTAGGTGAGTGATCACACCATCATGATTATCTGGGTAGTGAAGCTCTTTTTTGTACAGTTCTTCTGTGTATTCTTTCCACCTCTTCTTAATATCTTCTGCTTCTGTTAGGTTCTTACCATTTCTGTCCTTTATTGAGCCCATCTTTGCATGAAATGTTCCCTTGGTATCTCTAATTTTCTTGAAGAGATCTCTAGTCTTTCCCATTTTGTTGTTTTCCTCTATTTCTTTGCATTGATCACTGAGGAAGGCTTTCTTATCTCTTCTTGCTATTCTTTGGAACTCTACATTCAGATGTTTATATCTTTCCTTTTCTCCTTTGCTTTTGGCTTCTCTTCTTTTCACAGCTATTTGTAAGGCCTCCTCAAACAACCATAACGTCTCATATTATGAGACAGTCATAATGTCTCCCTAATGTCTTATATTACTGAATTTCAGACAACCGCAACAGAAGCTCATAGGATCACTGGGTTGGATTGATGCTAACAGCCATGTAGAGGCATCTGTTACCCAAGTCAGAGAAGAAACATTTTACAAGTGCTTTATTGTTATATCTATTGATTTCTTTATTGTTATATCTATTGATTTCACATCTTTTAACTGAAATCATCTACACATCACCATAACACCTCTCACCCCTTAGTAAGCAGGCTTCTATTACAGAGGGTCCACGAGAATAAAGTTCTGTTGATGTTTATCCATGGAGAGGAGGATCCCAGCTGGTACCTGTATAAACACTGTGAGACTCTGACATTTCATGATTCAATTAGGGTTGAAAGATTTCCAAATCCATTTCATTTTCCCAACATATGGCACTAGGCACGACAATAGACACAAACCTCTGTTGCCTCCAATTTCAACAGTCATGCATGAAATAAGGTGAGCAGCTAAGTTACAGAATGCCTAGATGGAAATATACAGGAGGGAGAAAAACCTAATTTCTAGCATCTTCACTATGTCCCAATTTTATCCATATCTTCCCCTATCTATTACTACCGAGTTTGAATCTGCATCATCTCTCCTCTGGATCACTGGGGTATTTTCTGAACTGGTTCCTGTGCTTCTTCTGCCTCTTCTACATAGCATCCAAACTGATCTCTGGAATACAGAAATCAGATAGCATTACCCTCCTCCACTACTTAAAAATCTTTTTAAATTCCCCTGCACACTTCAAGTGGAACACAAAGTTCTTATCTTGCTTGCGTGGTGGTATTTAATTCAACTCCTACATCATACTGCCAGCTTGCTAGCTCTGTTACCCACACTGGTCTTCTTTCCCCTTCTCCCAGCCAGTTCACACCGCATCAGGGCCTTCGTACCACCTGTTCTTCATGTCTTGATGTTTTTCATCTCAGTACTCCTAGAGCTGCTCCTTCTGGTTATTCAGATCTCAATTCACTTATCCTGTTTGGATCAACCTTCCATGACCACCTAATGGACAAATGTGACACCAGCTCATTTTCTATCATGTCACCTCTGCCTAGCACAGAAAAAAATGTGCTTGGTCTCTCTTCACTTAGTGGATTTTTATCCCACAGGAGTGAGGCTTTTTGTCTGTTCTATTGACTGGTGCATATCTTAAATATAGTAAGCACTTAGGAAAAATTTGAATAAATAAATGAATGAATTACAAGTTAGAAAGAGGCTAAAGATCCACTGAGCTAAAAGTGAGAACATCCAGACCTTAAATAAGTATGCGAAGCACAATGAGAAAAGTTATTTTGGGAAAACAAACAAAGGAAACCCTTTAATGAGTTTAGGGATAAAATATAATAATAATAATAATAATACAGTTTAAGGACTGCTTGCTGATGCCCTGCCTAACTGCCAAGTAAAAGAGCTGCTGGGAAAGTCTTACAATAGTTCTCTAAATATTGGATTACAACTCTCCCCCATCTTCACCCCAGATCTCACCACAATTCTGCCTGAGTCTGCAATGCACTTCAACATTAGACCACCCAGCTGCCCCTACTAAGCCCAGCTGTTGCTTCTAAGTTCCTGTTCATGTTATTCTAACTTGACTTTAGAGAGGGAACTCTGACTCACTGCTCTCTGCCATTCCCAAATTGCTAAAAATCTCAGCATGTTTTTCAATACAGAACCCACAGAATGTCAGCACCTCAAGTAATATTATGTAAATATTCTAATTTAACTTCCTGCCTTTCTGGCAGTCCAGCTGAATCCAGAATTAAGTGTTGCAAATGTCCTGAAGAATTCAGAGCCCCCAAGGACATGAACATCCTCAAAAACCAAATGTCTCAAAAAAAAAAAAAAAAACTAAATATCTCATGAAAATATTAATGGCCACATATTCCATGGTATTTTAATTAGATCATGGCTTATAAAAAACATGCATGGTCAATAGGAATATATTATTGTATAGTACAGTATGGTTACACAAATCTAGACATGTGTCAAAATTAATAAAACTGTACAAAGGAAAATACATTATATAATTTCTTAAGTAAAAATTAAATATATAAACATACATTATGTGTGTGTTGCAAAACATCCAAATAGGAGAAAGATACATATAAAGGAAAATCTAAAAGCCTCTTCCTTCCTCTAAATTCTGCTTTCAGTTGGTAGCTGTTAATGAGATTATGTAGTTCCATAAAAAGTTCCTAGGTATATGCATTTTCGAGTGTCTCTCTCTCTATAGCTAGCTAGCTAGATAGATCGATACATGTATATAGAAATGCATGTCTATAATCTGTGAATGTCCATATATACAAAAAATTTGAACAAATGGTATCATGCAGTATTGTTACGTAATTTGCTCTTTTTAAAACACAGCTTCACAGTCATCTTGTTATATCAACATAATCAGAAGTAACATTGTTTTATTTTTACAACTACATGATATTCTAATGCACAGATGACATGATTTATTTAGGTGTGCCTTGTTGATAAGCATTTAGATTTTTTCTAAATGTGTTATTTTGTGTTTGTTTTACTGTTTTAAGTAAGACTGAAGTGAATGTTCTTTATACACATTTTTTTGGCATACTTGGATGAGTATTTTTGCAAAAACAATCCGAGATGAGTTACTAAGTAAAAGAGTATACCCATTTTAAGTTTTTGTAGACACTGCTAAATTTCTCTCTGTCAAATAAAAACAAATCCTAACAGAAGTAACGAGAGGCTCTAATCAGAAAGACTGGGGCTGCAGAGTGAAGCGGCCTATTACAGTAGGAAGATCATTGCAACTATAGAACTGCCAACATCTCAAAGGTCGGATGGAAAGGCAGTTTTATTTTACAGAGAGGAATAAACAAAACTATTAAGAATCGGGTGTTGGGGAGTGGGCTGAACGGGTGATGTAATGGGACAGTTGATCAGGAAAAGTTTTTCCCTGAGGTCAGATGATTCTTGCGAGAGGCATTAAGGACAGGTTGTTCCACGTTTAAGCTCCAGTGCTGAAGGGTGGGCCAAAGTTCAGGGGCCTGGAGAAGGAAGGCAGCATGGCTAAAGCCTGGTCAAGTTGAGTTAGCAGGTATTTTTGTACAGATTGCTCATTGGAGACAAACAGTCCAGCCACTCATTTATGAGACCAAAAATAAAAACAAAGCAAAACAAGAATTTGGACATGTGTCTTGTGGAAAGTAAATACAGTGGTCATCTTTAGGTCTTGTCTAAGTCATGAGAGAAAGACTGGGTCTTTGAAATAAGCCATTTCTGGGAATACAAAAGGATGGCAGGGGGATTTTTTGGGCATCGTTGTTTCCAAGGCCATAGTGCTTAAGTAAAGCTAACCACTGCCCCCTCTAAAAATGATTGCTTTGATTTATTCTCCTTAGTGATGTGTCTATTCAATCTTCCCTGGCCAACACTCAATAGGAAAGGCTTTTTAATCTTCTCAGTGTGAAAGAAAAAAAAATGTTATTTCACTCTTGCTTTAATACACAAATCTCTCATCGTGTGTCCCCACCTCATCCCTAACCTCTGAAAACCATTAATCTCTTCTCTGTCTCCATGATTTTGCTTTATTTCAAGAATGTTATATAAAAGTAATGATATAGTATGTAATCTGTAATAGGTGGCTTTTTCACTCAGCATAATTCCTGCAGATCCAAGTTGTTGAATATACCACTAATCTCTTTGTTTTTACTGCTGAGTAATATTCCAGAGGACTCATGTAACACATTTTCTTTAATCATTCATCCATCGAAGAACATTTGTGTTTCCAATTTTTGGCTATTCCAAATAAAGCTTCCATAAACATTTGTATACAGGTTTTTGTATAAACATAAGTTTTCATTTCTCTGGGATAAATTCCCAAGTGTGTAATTGCTGGAATGTATAGAATTTGCATGTTTAGTTTTATAGGAAACTGCCAAATTATTTTCCAGCGTGGCTGTAACATCTTAAATTCTTGCCAGTAATGTATGAATGATTCAGTTTTTCATCATCCTCACCCGCATTTGATGTTTTTAATACTTTTTATTTTAAACAGAATTTCAGTCATTCTAATATCACTATCACTAGGTATGATCATCATTACACCTAAATTTTCATTTTGCTTTTAATTTTAATTTCGTTATTGACTAACTATGTTGAGTTTCTTTTCATGTGCTTATTTGTATATCTCCTTCAGTGAAATGCCTGTTGAAGACTGTTGACCATTTTCTAACTGGATTTTTTAAATTGTTCAGTTTTGAGAATTGATTTTATTCTAGATGCAAGTCTTTGTCAAACATGTGGTTTGAAAATATTTTTACCCCATCTCTCTTGCTTGCAGTTTATCCTTTTAAAAAAGCAGATTTTATCTTTTGTGAGGTCCAATTTATTAATTTTTCCCTTTGAGTATCAGGCTTTTAGTGATAGGTTTAAGAACTATTTACCTAATCCTAGATATCAAAGATTTTCTCCTATGTTTCCTTCTAAAAGTTTTGTAGTTATATACTTTCACTTAAGTCTGTGATTCATTTTGAGTTACTTTTTATGTAAGATGTGAAGTTTAGATCAAGTTACTTTTTTGAATTTTTTTTTTTTTTTTTGCTTATAGTTGTCCAATTGCTCTAGCACCATTTGTTAAAAGGCTGTTCTTCCACTGAATTACTTTTGCACTTTAGTTGAAAGATTAATTTGGGGAGTAGTGACATCTTTGCTAATGTGAGTTTTCAAGCTGATGAGCCCACTATATCTCTTCATTTCAGATTTTAGTTTCTTTCATGAGCATTTTGTAATTTTCAGCAGAGAGATTCTTAATCTGTTTCGTTATATCTAATTAAAGTATGTCTCTTTATTTGGAGCACATGTATTTTTAACTTCAGTTATTAACCTAAGTAACAATGTTCATTATTAGTATGTAGAAACTCAATTGATACCTTCTGTACTGGCTTTAAGGGTATTTTTTTCCGGCTTTATTGAGATATAATTAGAAAAAATGTCTGCACATAATTAATGTACACAATTTGATGTGTTTGGACATATGCATACATAAATGTTACTACCACCACAATGAAGGTAATAAATAATTCTTCACCTCCAAAAGTTTCCTTGTGTCCCTTTGTTTTCCATTTGTTTGACCTGTGATAAAAAATATTTAGCAGGATATTTAACTTCTTAACAAAATTTTAAGTGCATAATACTTCATTGTTAACTATATTGTTAACTACAGGCACTTAATTATACAGCAGATCTCTAGAACTCACTCATGTTGTATTAACTCTATATCTTTTCAACAACTTCCTATACCTTCCTCCCTCCCATGCTCTGGTAAACACCATCCTACCATCCTACTGTCTATTTCTATGCATATGATATGAAAGGAATCATGTAGTCCTTGTCCTTCTGAAATCAATTCTACTGAACTCATTAATCCTAGGAATTCTTTTGTAGATTCAAATAGACAACCGTGGCACCTGTAATTTGGCACACTTTTATTTCTTCCTTTCCAATGTGCTTTTTATTTCTTTTTTCTATTGTGTTATAATTTCTAGTACTATGCCAAGTAAGTGTGGTCAATGTAGACACCCCCGTCTTCTTCCTCATGATCTTGGGAAAGTTTTCAGCAGTTCAACCTTAAGTATGGAAATAACTTCAGTTTTTTCTTTTAACATCTTTTAATCAATTTGAGGAAGTTCTTTTATTTTACTGAGAGTTTTCATAATGAATGGATGCTGAATTTTCTCATATTATTTTTTGTATCAGTTGTTATATTAATTTTTCTTCTTTAGACCAATGAAATGATAGGCTACACTGATTAATAACTTTTGAGTGCCACATCCTTGCATACCTGGGATAAATCTCTCTTGGTCTTGATGTGAAAGTCTTTTTATACTTTGCTGGATTTAATTTCCTAATACTTTGCTGATATTTTAAAAATTAATCTCATGGGAGACATTCATCTCTTTCATTTTCTGGTTTTGGTATTAGGGTAATACTGGCATCAGATGAGTCTAACTCAAAGTTCCAAAGCTACTCTGTTATATAATTTTGCTGACTTTGAGAAGACTATGTCAAGTTTGCTAAATGAAAAATGTATAGTTTGGCAGTGCCTCAAGATATGTTACATTTTATTTTACCAGTGCTGTTTTCATTCTAACTGGCATTTGCAGAATTTTTCTAGTTTCTTCTTGTGAGCTTATTTTTCTCACACCTTGTCAACAATCATGTTATGATAGTGTATGTGTTGTTGACCTGTTGCTCTATTTAACACCAGAAAATTATATTTCAGAATTGAATGAAGTGCTATCCTAGAAATCTGCTATATGAATGCATGGCAAAATTACCAAATGTGGCATTTTGGGTAAGCATATCTGAAAGCAGTATTTTTTATGATATCAATTTCATTAAAATGTTTTTGACATCCTACCTCACAAAAATAATCAGGGACAATGATAAAGTAGGCAATGTACATATGTGCTTGCATGCTTTATGTAAAACATTTAAATGTATTTGATAAGCAGGCAGATCATTGAACATGGAAACACAACATTTAGTTCACATCCTGCCGCTTATTAGCTGTGACTTTGAACAAATCATTCAACTTCTCATATTGATATAGTATAGATATTACCACTGATTTTATCTAAGGGAGATTTAAATAAGATAATTTTGGAATTAATGATATGCAAATTTTTACTATAACTACTTGTATTTCATTGTACCATTAACTGGCTTTAGTATATATTTTATAGAAGGGATATACAGCACTGATGGTGATATACATCAAATGATTTTGAAATATGGTCAATCTGTAGTAGAATCTTCAAATATCTCAAGCTGAGGGTCTCAGAGGCTGTGAGTAAATGAACTCTGAAAGAAAAACAATGTTTTCATGGAAGAAGAATACTGGAAAACACTTCTGGAAAAAAGAGGGGGTAAAATGAGAGGATTTTCTGAGTTTAAAAAAATTTCAAAATGCTATAACTCCCATTTAATAATTCACTATGCACATTAGTTAGCAAATTCTCTGGAAAGTCCTGAAATAAAGAAGCTGGTAGAGCTTAATTTAACCCAGCATTTAGCACTTCTTTATGCATGAAGTTCTTCTTAAAAAAAAAAAAAATACAAACAACTAATTTTCTCCATAAAACACTGTAGGAAATCCGTGGGTACTCAGAGAAAAGCAAAGCAAAGAAACCAACACAAGGAAATGATACTTGTGAAAAAAAAAATGTTTTCTTAGTAAACTTTTGTAAAACCTAGGTTAAGTAAATGAAGCTCAAAGAATGTAAGACATATAGAAAAGATAGAGGAGCCATATGTATTTATTCAAATCATGTATACTTTTTGCAACATTTTAATTTATTGCATTTTTGAACTTTGATGAACATTCATGAACTTTCCTGAGTATATATCATATCAGTTCGGTTCAGTTCAGCTGCTCAGTCGTGTCCAACTCTTTGCGACCCTGTGGACTGCAGTGTGCCAGGCTTCCCTGTCCATCACCAATTTCCAGAGCTTGCTCAAACTCATATCCACCCAGTCGGTGATACTATTCAACCATCTCATCCTCTGTTGTCCCCTTCTCCTCCCACCTTCAATCTTTCCCAGCATCAGGGTCTTTTCCAAGGAGTCTGTTCTTTGCATCAGGTGGCCAAAGTATTGGGAGTTTCAGCTTCAGCATCAGTCCTTCCAATGAACATTCAGGACTGATTTCCTTTAGGATTGAACGGTTTGATCTTCTTGCAGTCCAAGGGACTCTCAAGAGTTTTCTCCAACACCACAGTTCAAAAGCATCAATTCTTCGACACTAAGCTTTCTTAATGGTCCAACTCGGACACAACTGAAGTGACTTAGCCACATTGGATTCTTTGCAACCCCATGGACTAAGTCCACCAGGCTCCTCTGTCCATGGGATTCTCGGTAAGAATACTAGAGCGGGTTGCCAGGCCCTCCTCTAGGGGATCTTTCCAACCCAGGGATTGAACGGGCACCTTTTCTGTCTCCTGCATTAGCAGGTGGGTTCTTTACCACTAGCACCACCTGGGAAGTGCTATATATACATATGTAGATTTACATATTTAAATTTATAAAACACAAATACATAATGTAAAATGTATTAATGTATTATTCTATATATATAACATAAGGAAAATTATAAAAGCTAAAATACAAGATGAAAGTGAAAGTGAAGTGAAGGTTGCTCAGTCATGTCTGACTCTTTGTGACTCCACAAACTATACAGTCCCTGGAATTCTCCAGACCAGAATACTGGAGTAGGTAGCTGTTCCCTTCTCCAGGGGATCTTCCCAACCCAAGGAATGAACCCAGGTCTCCTGCATTGCAGGCAGATTCTTTACAGCTGAGCCACCAGGGAAGCCATAAAATATAAGATGGATATGTGCATTTGACATAAACTAGAGACATAAAATTTAAAAGGTAAAATCATGTAATGCATTTCTCAGGTGAATCTACTTTTCCTCTTACCCTAAGAATTTTACATGCACGGATGCTCAGTTGCTTGCATCTCCTGGAACAAAATTCTCAGTTCAACAGAACTGTCTTTAAAGTGAGGGTTTTAAAACTACATGAAGATTTAACTTAGTATTTTAGTAAAGCCTGCTTTTCTTTGTTCATTTTATTGTTCACTAATTATGATAAAGAATTGAACATGGTTCAAAATTGGGAAAGGAACATGACAAGGATTTATACATCACCCTATTTATTTATCTTCTGTGCAGATTACAGCATGCAAAATTCCAGGCTGGATGAATCACAAGCTGGAATCAAGATTGTTGAGAGAAATATCAACAGCCTCAGGTATGCATCCTATCTAATGACAGAACATGAAGAGGAACTAAAGAGCCTCATGATGAGAGTGAAACAGGAGAGTAAAAAAGCTGACTTAAAACTCAACATTCAAAATGCTAAGATCATGACATCCAGTCCCATCACTTCATAGCAAATAGAAGGGGGAAAAGCGGGAACAATGACAGATTTTATTTTCTTGGGCTCCAAAATTATTGTGAACAGTGACTGCAGCCATGAATTTAAAAGATGTGTGCTCCTTGGAAAGAAAGCTGTGACAAACCTAGATAGCATATTATAAAGAAGAGACATCACTTTGCTGACAAAGGTCCCAAAGGACCACATCATCAAAGTCAAGGGTAACTTCTTGTAGTACCAGCAGTACCCAATAGTACCAGCAGTTTTTTGTTTTGTTTTGTTTTACAGCAACCACACATGTAACAGGTAATATTCAGAGGCTTGCCATGTTTCCCACAGACTTATTCATACGTTAAGAAAATCTGAAATTAATTTTGCACTGAATTTGAAAACTATAATATTTGCAATCAACACCACAGCTAATGATACAAAGCATTTACATCATATATTCAGTGAACATATGTTGATACAACTATATGCTGAGCAAAACCAAAAAAAAAAAAAAAGAAAGCAAAACAAAAAAATATAGAGTTATAAATTTCTGCCTACATTCAGCCAATGCAGACCTCAGAGTAAAGAAGTATGAGTTTGCTGTCCCTATGCACCTATGACTTGATTACCATCACACCACTAGCCACCCTGCCACTCTGCCAACTCCACTAAGTATGAACCTCTCATCAGGCTAAAGAAGACTCCACTGGTCAGTTGTAAACACACACACACACTAATTAGAACCATGAATCTATTTCTTACAATAAAGGAAAAACTAACTTTGTTAGACTCAACAAAGATTTGTGTATGACACATATAATGTCCTTTATTGGCTACTTAAAGAGTTGTGAAGGATAATTTTTTATCTTTCACATAGCTTAATGCATTTCACTGATAATGTATTAGTAATGATCACTTGTTATGAATGGTAGTATAAATAATACAGTCTGCAACATATATGTGATTTTCATAGTATATACTATTCTAATTCTAATTTGAACTCTATCTATCTAACCTATCTGTATCAGAATGCCAATAAATCAAGCTAGCATTATTAGAAAAATAATCTTGAATCCCCCATAATTTACTTTAAACTCATATCTATAGGCCTGATGATAATTATATTAATGACAATAATAAATTCCCCTTGGCATATTAATGAAGACATGCCGTAGTTGAGAACCACTGATTCAGAAAACATTTTTTTAAAAAATAATGAATGACACAGACATAGAAAACAAGTTTCTGGTTACCAAAAGCAGAAGGGAGTGGGGAGGGAAAAATTAGAAGTATGGAATTCAAAAATAGCAATTACTATACATAAGAAACAAGGATTTATTATGTGATGCAGGAAAACATATTCAATATTTTCAATAATCTATAGTGGAAAATAAGCTAAAATACACAAAAATATATACATATGCAGTGCTGTGCTTAGTGATGCAGTCGGGTCCAAATCTTTGCAACCTCGTGGACTACAGCGTGCCAGGCTCCTCTGTCTATGGGGAATGGAGACTCTCCAGGCAAGAATACTGGAGTGGGTCACCATGCGCTCCTCCAGGGGATCTTCCCAACCCAGGGATTGAACTCAGGTCTCCCGCATTGCGGGTGGATTCTTTACCATTTGAGTCACCAGGGAAACCCCATAAATATACATACATATATATATTGTGTATTAGTATATATACACACATAACTGAGTGACTTCACTGTATGAAACTAACTCAATATTGTAAATCAATTATACTTCAATTTTTTTAAGTGAGTTAAATGTTAAAAAGGGGGAATTTGGGAATGAAGATGGTAGAGTAAGAGGACATGGCGCTCACCTCCCCCAAAGAACATATCAAAAGTACATTTACATGAGGAATATCCCCAATGAAAACTGAAAACTAACTGGAAACTGGCAGGAGGACTACTATACATCCAAAGCTGGAAGGAAAATGCACACATAATTGGATAGAAAGAAAGAAAGAAAGAAAGTGAAGCCGCTCAGTCTTGTCCGACTCTTTGCGATCCCATGGACTGTAGCCTACAAGGTTCCTCTGTCCATGGGATTTTCCAGGCAAGTGGGTTGCCATTTCCTTCTCCAGCGGATCTTCCCAACCCAGGGATTGAACACAGGTCTCCCATATTGCAGGCAGATGCTTTACCGTTAAGACCAGAAGAAAAGTGGTCAGGTCAGGGCATGTGCCCCTGGGAGGGGACTCAGAGAAAAAGAGATTATAAGAGTGGACACCCATCATGGAGAGTGAGTGGTGGATCAAGCCAGAGAGTGGGCACCCCAGACCTGGGACCCTTTGTGGAGGGCAAGCCACCTTGGCTAGTTGGCAGTCTTCTGGGTCAGATGGGAAGATTGGAGAAGGTGGACTCCGCTCATGAGGAGCACAGTTGTCCTGACTATACCCTAAGGCAGGGTAGGGAGATATCTGTTCTAGCAGCTATCCCATTACCCATGACTGGCTTGCCACATGCTCCAGCCCAAGCTGAGTGAATGCACAAGAAACAGAAAAAGTCAGAGTGACCCATAAAATATCATAAGAGGCAGTGTGGTATAATTCTCACTTGTTCCTTGATATGTCTTCTGCAGGAAGTCAGTTGCCAAGTCATTTACTGCCTTATGGAGAGGTCCATATGACAAGGAGCTGAGAATCTCTGCCAATAACCATTGGAGTGGACTTGGAATTAAGATTCTCTAGCCCCAGGAAAAGTTAAAAGTGCCTGAAACCTCAACCAATATCTTGGGTGCAACTTCATAAGATACTCTTGAAGCAGAACCATTCACCTAAGACAACTTGAATTTCTTACATTCATGAACTTCATTAAATAATAAATTATTGTGTTTTTAAGCTGCTAAATATTAGATTAATTTGTTATATGGCAATAGATTATTAATTCAGATCTTGGTACCCAATGCTGCTAAGAAAATATATATACATGTATATACACACAGATATATATAAATACGGAAGTGTCTTTGAACTAAGCAGTGGTCAGAAGCTGGAAAGGTTTTGAAAAGAGGGTCTGCAAAAGCTTAAAGTGCCTTGGACACAACTGTTCATAGAATTATGAACTGGGGGGCAGATGATCTTGCAAAGGAGACTTTAAACCAGACACTGTTGATGTTGCCATCTGGTTTCTTCTTGCTGCTAATGGTGAGATGTAAGGGGCAATGCAGAAGCTAAAGGAAGAACTGTTAAACAAAAAGAAGCCAGCCCTGGCTCATTTTGAAAATTCTGTCTCTGCAGATGGCAAACAATGTTAAAATCAAGAAAGGACTTCTGAGTGGAGGTCAAATTCAGGAAACTCTCAGGATACCATGGTCTAAAGATATTGAAGTTGTGACTATAAATCCTTTGTTAAGACTTTAGAAATATCAAACATGACACCTTAGACTCCATTCTTTTAAATAAGAAGCTTTCTAACAGTATAACAAATAGATCTCAATCAATCAAGATTTAGTAAGCTTGATTTTAAATATATTATTCTTTAGCAGAAGCCCAAGTCAAAGAAGGGTTTAAGCTCTTGCATAACAAAGGAAACTATAAGCAAGGTGAAAAATCAACCCTTAGAATGTGAGAAAATAATAGCAAATGAAACAACTGAAAAAGAATTAATCTCCAAAATATACAAGCATACAAGCAGCTCATGCATTTTAATACCAGAAAAACAAACAACCCAATCAAAAAGTGGGCAGAAGACCTAAACAGACACTTCTCTAAAGAAGATATACAGATGGCTAATAAACACATGAAAAGATGCTCAAAATTGCTTATTATTAGAGAAATGCAAATCAAAACTACAGTGAGGCATTGCCTCACACTGGTCAGAATGGTCATCATCAAAAAATCTACAAACAATAAATGCTGGAGAGGGTCTGGAAAAAGGGAATGCTCTTACATTGTGGGAATGCAAACTCATACAACCACTATGGAGAATAATATGGAGATTCCTTAAAAAACTAGGAATAAAACTACCATGTGACCCAGTAATCCCACTACTGGGCATATACCTTGAGGAGCTGACTGTGGCTCAGATCATGCATTAGGTGTTTCAAAATTCAGACTTAAATTGAAGAAAGTAGGGAAAACCACTAGACCATTCAGGTATCAGTTTAGTCACTCAGTCGTGTCCAAACTCTTTGCAACCCCATGGCCTACGGCATGCCAGGCTTTCTTGTCCATCACCAACTCCCAGAGCTTGCTCAGACTCATGTCCATCGAGTTGGTGATGCCATCCAATCATCTCATCCTCTGTCATCCCCTTCTCCTACTGCCTTCAATCTTTCCCAGCATCAGGGTCTTTTCCAATGAATCAGTTCTTCGCATCAGGGGCCAAAGAATTGAAGTTTCAGCTTTAGCATCAGTTCTTCCAGTGAATATTCAGGACTGATTTCCTTTAGGATTGACTGGTTTGGTCTCCTTGCAGTCCAAGGGACTCTCAAGAGTCTTCTCCAACACCACAGTTCAAAAGCATCAATTCTTTGGTGCTCAGTTTTCTATATAGTCCAACTCTATATCCATACATGACTACTGGAAAAATCATAGCTTTGACTAGATGGACCTTAGTCAGCAAAGTAGTGTCTCTGCCTTTTAATAGGCTGTCTAGCTTGGGCATAGCTTTCCTTCCAAGGAGCAAGCATCTTTTAATTTCATGGCTGCAGTCACCATCTTCAGTGATTTAGAAGCCCCCCATAATAAAGTCTGTCACTGTTTCCATTGTTTCCCTGTCTATTTGCCAAGAAGTGATGGAACCGGATGCCATGATCTTCGTTTTCTGAATGTTGAGTTTTAAGCCAACTTTTTCACTCTCCTCTTTCACTTTCATCAAGAAGCTCTTTAATTCCTCTTAGCTTTCTGCCATAAGGGCCATATCATCTGTGTATCTGAGATTATTAACATTTCTCCCAGCAATGGTGATTCCAGCTTCTGCTTCATCCAGCCTGACATTTCACATGATGTAGTCTGTGTATAAGCTAAATAAAGCACGGTGACAATGTACAGCCTTGACGTACTCCTTTCCCGATTTGGAACCAGTCTGTTTTTCCATGTCCAGTTCTACCTGTTGCTTTTTGACCTGCATACCGATTTCTTAGGAGGCAGTTGAGGTGGTCTGGTAGTCCCATCTCTTTAGGAATTTTTCACAGTTTCTTGTGATCCAGACAGACCATTCAGGTATGATCTAAAGCAAATCCCTTATAATTATATAGTGGAAGTGACAAATAGATTCAAGGGATTAGATCTGATAGAGTGCCTGAAGAACTATGGACAGAGGTTCATAGCATTGTACAGACAGCCACTCAAATGGCCTCTAACAATTCCTGCTACTCTACTCAAGTGTTAACTGTCTTAATTACTTATTTGTAATGAATATACGGTGATGGTGACAGTGTGTGATTCAGAGACTAGATTATAAAACACAGACTGATGTCACTCTCTTTCAAATCGTTCACTTTTGAAGGAAGCCAGATGTGATATTATAATCAGCCCTACAGAGAGACTTATATGGCAAGGAACTGAGATAGCACCTGCCAACAGCCTCAAGTAAGCTTGGAAGCAGACACTTCAGCATTGGACAAAGATTCTGATTGATGACTTTTGTTCAAGCCAACAGGTTTGAATATAACTTCATGAGAGACCCTGAGTCAAAATGAGCTGTCTTAGCTATTCTTAAAATCTTGACCTTTAGAAAAACTCTATGAGATGAAAAAAGAAAATGTTGATATTAAAGAGGAAAGAAGGTACTTAGTACTTTAAGGTACTAAGCTTTGAGAAAAAATTTTGTGTAGTAGTATATAACTAACAACCCACTCCAGTGTTCTTGCCTGGAGAATCCCAGGGACGGGGGAGCCTGGTGGGCTGCTGTCTACGGGGTCGCACAGAGTCAGACATGACTGAAGTGACTTAGCAGCAGCATATAACTAACACAACATGAAACTGAAGAGAGCAAATCTGAGCAAAGATATCTGGTAGAAATAAATATTAGGTGCAATCTAATGTCCCATTTACCTTGAGAACTATTGTATGTGGTTAGCCAAAAGAGAGCTAGCATTTGAAGACAGTACTGACATCTTTCAGTCACAGGCATTACCTCATAATACAGCAAATATTTTCAGCCAATACATTTTCTATACACCGTTGAGTTAAGTGAATTGCCTATTCCTTCTTGGCCTATTCCTCCCTGTTTCTGCTAATAACTACATTCCAATAAATAAATTTCTAACATAATGGCCAGCAAAATTTTTACTTTTTTGCCGGCCATAACAAAAGTTATACTTTTAAAACTATTCTCTGTAAAATGGTCAGAGATCAGCAGGAAATTAAGGAAAGTAAAGAATCTTTTGATAATACTGTAATTCTGCAGCCCAAGGAAGAAACCAATACAATGAAAGACATATCACAGTGCAAAAGAAAGCATACTATAATAAATAATTTATTATACAAATCCAAGTGGGAAACTCAAGTTTTGATTCCCAGTTTAGTTCAATGTTCAGTTCAGTTCAGTTCAGTCCAGTCGCTCAGTCGTGTCCGACTCTTTGCGACCCCATGAATCGCAGCATGCCAGGCCTCGCTGTTTATCACCAACTCCTCTGAGTTCACTCAGACTCACGTCCATCGAGTCAGTGATGCCATCCAGCCATCTCATCCTCTGTCATCCCCTTCTCCTCCTGCCCCCAATCCCTCCCAGCATCAGAGTCTTTTCCAATGAGTCAACTCTTCACATGAGGTGGCCAAAGTACTGGAGGGGTCCATAAAATTGTGCCAGAATCTCATCTGGACAAAATATCTTTAATGTTCATGTACTTTCTCCTTTCAATCAGACTAGCAACAGAGAGGAAACATTTTTTCCCATAGCATTTCAACACTGGTGCTCCTAGTCCTGGCCATATTCCAGGAATGGAAAGTTGAAAGAAAAATGTTAACCACAGTTTTTTTTTTTTTTTTTAATTTTATTTTATTTTTAAACTTTACATAATTGTATTACCACAGTTTTTGAACTCTACTATCTGAGTTTTGGTCCCAGTTCTTAACAGAGTGTTAAAAGAATTCCATTTTGGTATCCTGTTTCTTGTTCTCATTAATGTGTCATAAAGGTGAGCAACAGGTCCAAAGATTAATAGCAAAGGCAATTATAAATTCAGGAAAAAATCTCTTTTATTAGTAGAATACAGATTTCAATATAAAAAGTTTTAGCCACAGTTTAAAGAAGAGATGGAAAGAGGCAATGAGAATTGAAGCTTTTCCTTACTTGAGTAATTTTATGTAGTTTGTTTTTCATGCATACTGTCATCAAGTAAGGCCATGCACTGAGAGTTTCTCAGTGACTACCATTTCTGAAAGTCTCTGAGACCTACTCATGTATCTTCCAAAGCAATTTGTATCTGAAAAACACTAGCTGAAGGTAACTATTCTACTACACACAGTTGTTTCCTTGATGTTATAACCTTGATCATAACCATGATGTTTTCACAAGCATTTGTTTCATTGTCCCAGTCAAGCCCTTAAATGAAGATGAATCCTTGCATTTTACAGAATCATATAAGACCATAGATTTACAGAAGTTTCGGTCACCCACATGGATTTTCCTTGCAAAAGAGTATTTGTTTTCAACTGTAACATTAAATCAATGCAGATACTATATTATAAAGCCAAATGGAAGGATGTCAGCTTGCAAGTTGAAGATTATAGGTAAACTTGAATGTGATGTCTCAAACCAACTATTAATAGCATGATTGATTGTAGTGACAATAAATCACCAGTCTGTGCAAAGCCATCCTGATGATCTTTTCATTTTCAGAAAATGCCAGAATTTAATGACAGCAGGATATATCTTATTGTTGATTAAATGTCTTTTTCATGTGGATCTGAGCTTTCAGAGGTCTAACATATTATGATAGAATATATTAATGAAGGCAAGCATGCAGATAGTTCAGGTAGTGAAAAGCTTATGTTCAAGAAACCAATCACAAAGTTTGAAAAGGTCCCTACCTTCCACTCTCTTCTACCTCTATCAGTTCAGTTCAGTTCAGTCGTTCAGTCGTGTCCGACTCTTGTGACCCCATGAATTACAGCACACCAGGTCTCCCTGTCCATCACCAACTCCCAGAGTTTACTCAGACTCACGTCCATCGAGTCAGTGATGCCATCCAG
>NW_011494784.1:1468682-1480029 GCF_000754665.1 Bison bison bison
ATGCCATAATCTTTGTTTTCTGAATGTTGAGTTTTAAGCCAACTTTTTCACTCTCCTCTTTCACTTTTATCAAGAGGCTTTTTAGTTCCTCTTCACTTTCTGCCATCCTTCACTCACACTGGCATCAGGGTCTAGAAGAAGGAAGTAAGGATCAATGTTGTATAGAAATGAGGACAATGAGGGGGAAAGAGAAAAAGGCACAATCTAAGAGAAATAAAGGCACAATGCTAAGAGAAATGTCATTTTAAAATGAAATACATTTAAGTGTAACAAATATGTAATTGTGCCTCTAGCAATCAGTGTTAGTGAAGGTTTGGTCAAATAAGATTTGAACAGATTGTTATTTACACAGACTGTACTGACAATTTACAGTGGTCTCACAGAAAGCTTGCTGATAAGGACAGAGAGGAGTGTTGTTTGGGATTAACTTAAAGGAAGAATAAAGCTAGGCCTCTGTTAAGTACATACTAGAATCTGAACAACATTTCTGTCAACTAGAAAAGGCTAACCTACTGACTGACTCTGGTTGGAGAGCTGAGACTGGTGCTGGCTGAGACTCATAGAACACTAGATCACAGGCCAAGTAGAAGAAAGGAAAAAATATATATATACTGAAAACAAAAGTACTTTCCATGAACAGCTTGGTTCTGTGAAGGAGGAGTAAAAATGAATTAGAATTCTCTAAATATTGAGATTCAATTGTCCTAATATGCTTGCGGGCATTATTGTGGAGTTGAGTGCATGGAGGCAGATGAAGGATTTGACCCAATGCCCTTATCCTGCAGCCCTTCAACTCCAATCTAATGAACACATACTCATAATTATTTCTCAAATAGTTTTTATCTAATTTTAAAGTGGATAATTTATACCACTTGTATAAAAATGCATTAAGTTTCATTAAAATATTCAGCATTAGTAGAACTTTGAGCAGAATATATTTCTTACAGTTTCACAAAGTCATACATATTTATAATATTAAAACTCTTCAGTTGCTTTAATAATAGAATCTCTATCCCATAGATCTGAATACTAATTTTAATATGCTCCTGTAGAAGAAAGCTATATGCACAAGAAAATGCATTTGCATTTTATACTTTCTTGTTTTGTGGCTTATTTCTTTTTTATTATACTTTCTTTTAATTAAACTTTGCTTTTAAGCAAAATGCTTTTCTTCTCCCTTTTTTAATTCTTTTATTTTTTGTTTACTTTTGTAAGTTAAAAATACAAGAGTTTGGAAGGTATTTACCACACTCTGTTAAGGAACTCAGGCAAGAATTTCATCTTATCCTTCCAGTAGTGTGTTTCACATTATTTTGACTGGTTTTCTTTCAGTTCAAGGCTTTGCCTAATGGGTCATTCATTTTTGAGACTACACACATTTGGGACAAAGAACACTATATGATGGTACATTGCTAGTTTCTTGTGGAATCTTTGAAAAGAGAAGAGGCAAAAGATCAAACTGGGATAGACCATTTCTAATGCAGCCTGCCTTCCACAATTCAGTCATCTCAGAGAACTTTAGAAAGGGATGAATTAAATACTCATAATACAGTGACTCTGAAATCAAAGGAGCCATGATCCATCTATCACCTATCCATCTATCTTCAGAATCAGAATTTAACTGGCTGATGCACATAACTCTGAAAAGTGATCACGTATACACACATAAAATAGTTCCCATCAGCCTGGGAAATAGCATACTTTATTGAGAGAGGAATATGGGCTAGAACCCAGGAGCATTAGCTCTTCCCTTCCTCAAAGTGCTATGAAATCTCTAACTCTTACAGTCCCAATAAGAATGCAGAAAGAGATTAAATATATGCCTCTAAAACAATCCATAAACTAATGCTCAGATCTGATATTTCTGATCTCCAAGGAATTCAGACACCCAGAAACTTGACACTGAAAATCTTCTGTGGCCTTGTGAAGCAAGCTGGAGTGTAGTGGTTTATTCTGTCAGATAGATGTCTAAAATAGAAAGATATCAACCTGGGATGGCTGAATTCCTGACTCCATATATTATAGTTAATCTTAAACTAATTTAACATTAGGCCATTGTTAACTCAGTGGTCTGAATCTGAAAATTAGGCAGACTTGGAGATTTCACTCTAAATCTGAATTACTTCCTCAAGCATTAAATTTGGAGAGTGGGTTGTCATGTTGCTAAGGACAGAGTGAAGTCTGGTGAAGCTGACACTGGCTTGGGAATCTAGTGATCAGTATTCCCTTCCTTAGCTGCACATTAACTATTAGACCTAATGACAAACTCACTGAACATCTGGGGGTTTTTGTTTGCTTTTTTTTTAATGTAAAATGTGGATAATAATTTTCACTATAAGTTAAAATGGATTATTTTTTTCAAACTGGTTGAGGCCCAAAGACTCCTAACCTTTCAAAATGAGATGCTAAAACACCTAAATGGGACTTAAAGCAGTAGGGATAGACAGTGTGGTTTCCCAGTCCATCTGCCCAATATGCTACTAGTGATCAGTGGAGAAATAACTCCAGAAAAAATGAAGGGATGCAGTCAAAGCAAAAACAACACCCAGTTGTGGATGGGACTAGTGATAGGAGCAAGGTTTGATGCTGTAAAGAGCAATATTGCATAGGAACCTGGAATGTTAGGTCCATGAATCAAGGCAAATTCGAAGTGGTCAAACAGGAGATGGCAAGAGTGAATATCGACATTCTAGAAATCAGAGAACTAAGATGGCCTGGAATGGGTGAATTTAACTCAGATGACCATTATATATACTACTGTGGGCAGGAATCCCTTAGAAGAAATGGAGTAGCCATCATGGTCAACAAAAGAGTCTGAAATGCAGTACTTGGATGCAATCTCAAAAATGGCACAATGATCTCTATTCGTTTCCAAGGAAAATCATTCAATATCATGGTAATCCAAGTCTATGCCCCAACTAGTAATGCTGAAGAAGCTGAAGTTGAACAGTTCTATGAAGACCTACAAGACCTTCTACAACTAATATCCCCAAACAATGTTCTTTTCATTATAGGGGACTGGAATGCAAAAGTAGAAAGTCAAGAAACACCTGGAAACAGGCAAATTTGGCCTTGGAGTACAGAATGAAGCAGGGCAAAGGCTAATAAAGTTCTGCCAAGAGAACACACTGGTCATATTAAACACCCTCTCCCAACAACACAAGAGAAGACTTTACACATGGACATCACCAGATGGTCAACAGAAAAATCAGACTTATTATATTCTTTGCAGCCAAAGATAGAGAAGCTCTACATAGTCAGCAAAAACAAGACCAGGAGTGAACTGTGGCTCAGATCATGAACTCCTTATTGTCAAAATCAGATTTAAATTGAAGAAAGTGGAGAAAACCACTAGACCATTCAGGTATGACCTAAATCAAATCCCTTATGACTATACAGTGGATGTGAGAAACATATTTAAGGAACTAGATCTGATTGACAGAGTTCCTGATGAACTATGGAGGGAGGTTCGTGACATTGTACAGGAGACAGGAATCAAGACCATCCCCAAGAAAAAGAAATGCTAAAAAGCAAAATGGCTGCCTGAGGAACCTTACAAGTAGCTGTGAAAAGCAGGGAAGCATAAAGCAAAGGAGAAAAGGAAAGATATACCCATTTGAATGCAGAGTTCCAAAGAATAGCAAGGAGAGATAAGAAAGCCTTCCTCAGGGATCAATGCAAAGAAATAGGTGAAACAATACAATGGGAAAGACTAGAGATCTCTTCAAGAAAATTAGAGATACCAAGGGAACATTTCATGCAAAGATGGGCTCAATAAAGGACAGAAATGGTAGGAACCTAGCAGAAGCAGAAGATATTAAGAAGAGGTGGCAACAATACACAGAAGAACTGTACAAAAAAGATCTTTATGACCCAGATAATCACGATGGTGTGATCTCTTACCTAGAGCCAGACATCCTGGAATGTGAAGTCAAGTGGGCCTTATGAAGCATCACTACAAACAAAGCTAGTAGAGGTGATGGAATTCCAGTTGAGCTATTCCAAATCCTGAAAGATGATGCTATGAAAGTGCTGCACTCAATATGCCAGCAAATTTGGAAAATTCAGCAGTGGCCACAGGACTGGAAAAGGTCAGTTTTCATTCTAATCCCAAAGAAAGGCAATGCCAAAGAATGCTCAAACTACCGCACAACTGCACTCATCTCACATGCTAGCAAAGTAATGCTCAAAATTCTCCAAGCCAGGCTTCAGCAATACGTGAACTGTGAACTTCCTGATGTTCAAGCTGGTTTTAGAAAAGGCAGAGGAACCAGAGATCAAACTGCCAACATCTGCTGGATCATGGAAAAAGCAACAGAGTTCCAGAGAAACATCTATTTCTGCTTTATTGACTATGCCAAAGCCTTTGACTGTGTGGATCACAATAAACTGTGGAAAATTCTGAAAGAGATGGGAATACCAGACCACCTGACCTGCCTTTGGAGAAATGTGTATGCAGGTCAGGAAGCAACAGTTAGAACTGGACATGGAACAACAGACTGGTTCCAAATAGGAAAAGAAGTACGTCTGCATATTGTCACCCTGCTTATTTAACTAATATGCAGAGTACATCATGACAAATGCTGGGCAGGAAGAAGCACAAGCTGAAATCAAGATTGCCGGGAGAAATATCAATAACCTCAGATACACAGATGACACCAATCTTATGGCAGAAAGTGAAGAAGCACTAAAGAGCCTCTTGATGAAAGTGAAATAGAAGAGTGAAAAAGTTGGCTTAAAGCTCAACATTCACAAAACTAAAATCATGGCATCCAGTCCCATCACTTCATGGCAAATAGATGGGGAAACAGTGGAAACAGTGGCTGACTTTATTTTTGGGGGCTCCAAAATCACTGCAGATGGTGACTGCAGCCATGAAATTAAAAGACACTTACTCCTTGGAAGGAAAGTTATGACCAACCTAGATAGCATATTAAAAAGCAGAGACATTACTTTGTCAACAAAGGTCCATCTAGTCAAGCTTATGGTTTTTCAAGTAGTCATGTATGGATGTGAGAGTTGGACTATAAAGAAAGCTGAGCACCAAAGAATTGCTGCTTTTGAACTGTGGTGTTGGAGAAGACTCTTGAGAGTCCCTTGGACTGCAAGGAGATCCAACCAGTCCAACCTAGAGGAGATCAATTCTGGATGTTCATTGGTAGGACCGATGTTAAAGATGAAACTCCAATACTTTGGCTACCTGATACGAAGAGCTGACTCTTTTGAAAAGACCCCGATGCTGGGAAAGATTGAGGACAGGAGGAGAAGGGAACGACAGAGGATGAGATGGTTGGATGGCATCACTGACTCAATGGACATGGATTGGGTGGACTCCAAGAACTGGTTATGGACAGGGAGGCCTGGCGTGCTGCAGTTCATGGGGTCACAAAGAGTTGGACATGAGTGAGTGACTGAACTGAATTGAATCCATCTGCCCTCTTGCAATCTTTACCAAAGTCTTTAAGATATAAAAGGATTAATTTGGTCACCCCAGAGGTATTGGAGATTAGAGGAGGGTTTCCTTAGGGGCAGTTGTTAATATGAGAGGATTTCCTGCACTCCTATGGAAAGTAAGATGGGATAGATACTTTAATTTTGCCTCAAGGTTGGTGAGAAGGGCTTCAAGGAGACTATAGAGTGGATGTGACTCATGTGCCCTCTAATTTGGGGGAATATTATGGACTTGGATCTGGCTCCTTCCTTACAGAAGTTCAAAAGACTGTAGTTGGAGTTGTTTAGGCAGCTGAATGAAACAAGGCTGGTGGTGAAGTCAAAGGTACCTGGTTACTAATCTCTTTAGAATACTTCATCTACCAGGGTGAACAGACCTCAGCAAAAAATGTCAGGATGTATATACTGAACACCTAGATGCAAAAAAGGAATGATAAATCATCAACTGGAGTGGAAATATACACTTCCTTCATATAAACTGAAAGTGATAATTTCCCAAGTTAGAGGAACTGTGAATCACACATAAAAGTGTCCTATGAGAGAAAACATGAGCTTTAAGCATCTGCCATTACCAGAGAAAATCAACATCGAATGGGTACCTGCCAGACATGTAAGCTTTTCCTGTTCCCTAGACTCCCTCTCTTCCAAGACAATGGAAATGACCTGAACCAACTGATCGAGTAAACTCTGGACTTGGAATTAAGAAGGACACAAGCTATTTTCATCTTACTTTGGATTACAATACTAACTTCACATTCATGTGACCATATTATAACAAACAGTAATTAGAATTTTAAAAATTTATGACTAACAAGGAAATCTGTGGGGCTTGCTCTAGGTTTCATCCAGAGGCTAGAAAAGGATCGGCCCTTCAAAGTGTATTTGAATGGCTGATATGGGGAAGTAATAAACTTGTCCGATTATCATAGAACTTTTTATTCTGAGTTGTTACAAGGATAAAATAAGATAATGAATGTAAAAGCAGAGTTGCCCTATAAAATGCATGTTAAGGGACAAGTGCATATTGAGGAAGGAGGGCTGTTTATTACCCTTAGGATCCTGTTTATCATGGGATATTTTGGTAACATGTTTGCATGAATCCTTTGAAATACAGAAAGCAAAAGAGACAATAGCTAACATACACAATAATTATTCCCTAACATTAGATCAGGCTTCTTCACCCCAGGGCTATGGAGGATGGTGGTTTGAATGGTTTCTGTAATTGGGTTGGTGAAAATGAAGGGGTGCATCTCCACTGGCTTCCTGAGGGTGGGAGTGGCTTGCTTCAGTGGGGAGACATTTTACCCTCCTGTTGTTGAGAGTTGCTAGTGCATGGTAACAATGGCACCCCACTCCAGTACTCTTACTTGGAAAATTCCACGAATGGAGGAGCCTGGTAGGCTGCAGTCCATGGGGTCACTAGGAGTCGGACACAGCTGAGCGACTTCACTTTCACTTTTCACTTTCATGCATTGGAGAATGAAATGACAACCCACTCCAGTGTTCTTGCCTGGAGAATCCCAGGAATGGCGGAGCCTGGTGGGCTGCTGTCTATGGGGTCGCACAGAGTTGGACACGACTTAAGTGACTTAGCAGCAGCAAGTGCATGGTGAATAGGAAGCAGTCTGACCTTCTAAGTCAGATCTGTTGTTTTTAGTTTTTCAACAGGCAGTGCACCCTCTCATTTCTGGCACTTGGGATGGACTGCTCTCATTGCCTCTTCTTTCTCTGCCTCGAATATGACACTGCATCAGACACAGAGGTGTTTTCTTTCAGCTTCTAGTCCAAGAGACATCAATAAGGGTGTGGAGAAAATATATGCCTAACCTTTGTTAACCCATGATTTTCTAGAACTGATTCTAATACCTAGATGGACTAAGCAAGTCTCCTCTTGCTCCCCCACTCTCCATGAACATTTCCACACTGCCAGTATAATCTGCATTGCTGACAATGGCCTTCCCAGACAAAGAAGAGCTGTTCTTAGTTACAAGCACACAGGTAACTTCAAACAAAGTTTTGTGGGAAAAGTTTCCCTGAAAAAAGTTAAGCTCAGTATCTCTACAGACAGGGCCTGTGGTAAAAGAAAGAGTCCAGAGGATAAAAAGACTTCTTTCTTATAAACTTCTTAAAACCAAATATAAGATTAGAGGGGCTTCCTTGATAGCTCAGATGGTAAAGAATCTGCCTGCAATGCAGGAGACTCAAGTTCAATCCCTGGGTCAAGAAGATCCCCTAGAGAAGGGCATGGCAACCTACTCCAGCATTTTTGCATGGAGAAGTCTACCAACAGAGGAGCCTGGTGGGCTACAGTCCATAGTGTCGCAGAGAGTGGGACACAACTGAATGACTAACACTTTAACTTGCACAAGATTAGAACCGTGTGGCAGTTCACAAGGGGGCCACATCCATCTGTGTCCAAGAGAGGCCATGAGCTTTAATTATTCTGAAAATGGAGGAGTCTGGGTGGCCAAAAGAATAGGGACTGCAGTGGACATGAACATCTAAGAGTAAATTCAGGTATCATCACCTCCTACAATGAAACTGTGCTGATTAATTCATGTTTGTTATCAGTTTCCTTGCCTTTGAGATGAATGCTCATCCTGGAACTGTCCTGAGACGTCAATGAGCTGACATGGGGTCAATATCAAAATGACCAGTGTAGCTCCTGGTCCCACTATAGGCAACCAGTGTGCATTTGCCTAATTAATTATATAATAAAGGACTCAGAATCATGACTGGCACAGAGCAGGCAATAAGAGATGTTCTTTCTGCCCCTCTTTTTGTAGAGCATTCAATAAATTAGATAGAATAAAAAAGCACCACATCTTCAGGTAACACTTTATGAAGGAAAAGACATATGTGTAAACATTTTTTCATGGTCAACTGGAGAATGAATGCACTTTGAAATTATGATTTGGTATTTTTACTACCTTGAGTAAATTAACGTATATTGGTATTTTTCCTTCATCTGTAAAACAAGAGGTAAGAATTCATTTTTTCCCCCAAAATTGAATCATGTATCAAAGTGTCTAACAGCGGTTGGCAGAAAATCTTCAGTGCAAATTTTCTTTCCCTTGTTCCTGTCTTATGCTGAATAAGGAGGATGGAAACAAGATGATCTTTGAAGTACAATACCATTTAAAAAATATTTTTGGTAATAAAATTATCAGTTGGCCTATAGATTCACCTCAATTCTTCTTAGCACACTGTTAATCAAAAAGTAAAACCTACAGGGGAAATAAAAGTTCAAAAGCAGATATGTCTACAGGGAAAATGATAATCCAGACAGATAAAGCCCTGTACTGAGACATACAGTATCAAAGCTATTTTTAATTGGTTCTCTATAAAAATAAAAGACCATATCAGAATTGTAAATTGCTGATGTAGTGAAATCATTACCCAATATACATGATGATAATGCCTTAAAATATTTCTTTTCTATAATGCTAAGTCACTGTCAAACTACTTGGCGTTAGGGATGAAGGTAGGGCCCAGGGTTTATGGATACTCTCACAATTGGACATTTTTCCAAGTGGTGAGCAAGCTGGTCCAGTCCACACTTTCCAAGAACAGAGAATTTTGTTATTATCATGGAAATTTGCCCTATAGAGATGAAGGGGTTGGGGAGGGGGATGTTATCTTTGGCGGGAATTTGTCAATAAGAAGGCTAAATTCAAACAGAAAGCTCATAGATCTACTTCAAGTGTGCTTTACAAGTGAATTAGAGTCACTGTGATTTATTCTAAGCCAACCACACTTCAGTCCAATTTGGCTAACTCCAATGTGCACCTATAAAATACTCTTCCTTAGAAAAGAAAAAATAGTGAAAGGCTTTCAAAAAGCATATACAAGGAAATCCTTACAACTGTATTTAATATATTAATCCACTCCTGTTAAAGACAGTCCTTAGAGTTAGTTCTCAAAAATATGTATTCAAATGCTGACTAGACTTTTGTTTAGCTTCTCATGACTATTCTCCAGTTGAGATTTCTTTTAGGAAAGAAAATGTTGAATACATGTAGAAACTAAGGTCTGCCTTTCTTCTCTTTTTCATCAAGTTAGCTTATATGTGATTTTCCTAGAATGGATTGAGAGGTATGAAATTTCTAATATTTATTATACAGATTTTCTTCAGATTTCAGCAGCCTCAGAGTTTGAAATGGAAGAAACTAAACAGCTGGTTCTTTATTTTCATCTAAGTAAACATAATTTAAATCCTTTAAGTTTTTACACTACATGTAACAGAAAAAAAATTATTAGGGAAAAATTTATATATCTTCAATATGTCTTTTACAAGGAGATTCAGATTATAGAGACAAATTTTTAGCTAACAATAATTTCAATATGCTGGGTGCTGTGATGGTGATGGTTGCTGTTTAGTTGCTAAGTTGTGTCCAACTCTTTTGCAACCCCAAGCACTGTAGCCCTCCAAGCTCCTTCGTTTATAGGATTTCTCAGGCGAGAATACTGTGCACTGTGGAAGATAACATTAATTAATTAATTAATATGTAAAAATAAAAGTAGAGATGATAAGTCAGTAAAGTTGCCCCGAATAAGAAATGGAGACATCTAGAAGGACTTAGAACAGGATAGCTGACATGGGTGAAACTGGAAGCTGAATGGGGCTAGTGGAGGGGAGACTGAAAAGAAACAAAAATATGGCTTCTGAGTAAGAGGAGAGACCATTAAAATGATGTCAGATGGGAGTTTTCCAGGGCTAGGGAGGTGAAATATTATGAGTTGAAGACTATGGCCTCTGTTCTCTTTCTCCTGTATGAAATCTTTAGGAAAATATCTGCTTTTTTTCCTCTATTGCCCCAAAGAGTATATTTTATTTGAATCGAAGTTCTGAGCTTTACTATAATACAGGGGCAGATCTCTTATAGCAGGGCCACATTTATTCAAATACTATATGGATGCAATGAGGGTCTTTCCTCATAGCTCAGTTGGTAAAGGATCTGCCCACAGTGTAGGAGACCCAGGTTCAATTCCTGAGTCAGGAAGATCCGCTGGAGAAGGGATAGGCTACCCACTCCAGCATTCTTGAGTTCTCCTATGGCTCAGCTGGTAAAGAATCTACCTGCAATGTGGGAGACCTGGGTTCAATCCCTGGGTTGGGAAGATCCTCTGGAGAAGGGAAATGCTACCCATTCCAGTATTCTGGCCTGAAGAATTTCATAGACTGTATAGTTCATGAGATCACAGAGAGTGGGGCATGAGTGAGTGACTTTCACTTTCACTTTTCATACAGATGAGAGTGAAAGTGTTAGTCCCTCAGTATTGTCCCACTCTTTGTGGCCCCATGGACTGTAGCCTGCCAGGCTCCTCTGTCCATGGAATTCTCCAGGCAGTAATACTGGGGTGGGTTGCTGGAGAACGGAATGGCAAACCACTTCAGTATTCTTGCCTTGAGAATATTCTTGCAATGAACAGTATGAAAAGGCAAAATGATAGGATACTGAAAGAGGAACTCCCCAATTCAGTAGGTGCCCAATATGCTACTGGAGATCAGTGGAGAAATAACTAGAAAGAATGAAGGGATGGAGCCAAAGCAAAAACAATACCCAGCTGTGGATGTGACTGGTGATAGAAGCAAGGTCTGATGCTGTAAAGAGCAAT
Organism: Bison bison bison; assembly: GCF_000754665.1. NCBI lineage: Eukaryota > Metazoa > Chordata > Mammalia > Artiodactyla > Bovidae > Bison > Bison bison. The sequence goes on from NW_011494784.1 coordinate 1,479,753, forward strand.
ATTGCATAGGAACCTGGAATGTCAGGTCCATGAATCAAGGCAAATTGGAAGTGGTCAAACAAGAGATGGCAAGAGTGAATGTCGACATTCTAGGAATCAACAAACTAAAATGGACTGGAATGGGTGAATTTAACTCAGATGACCATTATATCTACTACTGTGGGCAGGAGTCCCTCAGAAGAAATGGAGTAGTCATCATGGTCAACCAAAGAGTCTGAAATGCAGTACATGGATGCAATCTCAAAAATGACAGAATGATCTCTGTTCATTTCCAAGG
>NW_011494784.1:1480129-1481953 GCF_000754665.1 Bison bison bison
GCTGAAGTTGAACGGTTCTATGAAGACCTCCAAGACCTTTTAGAACTAACACCCCAAAAAGATGTCCTTATCATTATAGGGGACTGGAATGCAAAAGTAGGAAGTCAAAAAAAACTGGGAGTAACAACAAATATGGCCTTGGAATACGGAATGAAACAGGGAAAAGACTAATAGAGTTTTGCCAAGAAAATGCACTGGTCATAGCAAACACCCTCTTCCAACAACACAAGAGAAGACTCTACACATGGACATCACCAGATGGTCAACACCGAAATCAGATTGATTATATCCTTTGCAGCCAAAGATGGAGAAGCTCTATACAGTTAACAAAAACAAGATCAGGAGCTGACTGTGGCTCAGATAATGAACTCCTTATTACCAAATCAGACTTAAATTGAAGAAAGTAGGGAAAACCACTAGACCATTAAGGTATGACCTAAATCAAATCCCTTATAATCATACAGTGGAAGTGAGAAATAGATTTAAGGGCCTAGATCTGATAGATAGAGTGCCTGATGAACTATGGAATGAGGTTCGTGACATTATACAGGAGACAGGGATCAAGACCATCCCCATGGAAAAGAAATGCAAAAAAGCAAAATGGCTGTCTGAGGAGGCCTTACAAATAGCTGTGAAAAGAAGAGAAGTGAAAAGCAAAGGAGAAAAGGAAAGATATAAGTATCTGAATGCAGAGTTCCAAAGAACAGCAAGAAAAGATCAGAAAGCCTTCCTCAGCTATCAATGCAGAGAAATAGAGGAAAACAACAGAATGGGAAAGACTAGACATCTTTTCAAGAAAATGAGAGTTATCAAGGGAACATTTCATGCAAAGATGGGCTCGATAAAGAACAGAAATGGTATGGACCTAACAGAAGCAGAAGATATCAAGAAGAGGTGAAAAAATACACAGAAGAACAGTACAAAAAAGATTTTCATGACCCAGATAATCACGATGCTGTGATCACTGACCTAGAGCCAGACATCCTGGAATGTGAAGTCAAGTGGACCTTAGAAAGCATCACTACGAACAAAGCTAGTGGAGGTGATGGAATTCCAGTTGAACTGTTTCAAATCTTGAAAGACGATGCTGTGAAAGTGCTGCACTCAATATGCCAGCAAATTTGGAAAACTCAGCAGTGGCCACAGGACTGGAAAAGGTCAGTTTTCATTCCAATGCCAAAGAAAGGCAATGCCAAAGAATGCTCAAACTACCACACAATTGCACTCATCTCACACACTAGTAAAGTAATGCTCAAAATTCTCCAAGCCACGCTGCAGCAGTATGTGAACCGTGAACTTCCTGATGTTCAAGCTGGTTTTAGAAAAGGCAGAGGAACCAGAGATCAAATTGCCAACATCCACTGGATCACAGAAAAAGCAAAAGAGTTCCAGAAAAACATCTATTTCTGCTTTATTAACTATGCCAAAGCCTTTGACTGTGTGGATCACAATAAACTGTGGAAACTTCTGAAAGAGATGGGAATACCAGACCAACTGACCTGCATCTTGAGAAATTTGTATGCAGGTCAGGAAGCAACAGTTAGAACTGGACATGGAACAACAGACTGCTTCCAAAAAGGAAAAGGAGTATGTCAAGGCTGTATATCGTCACCCTGTTTATTTAACTTATATGCAGAGTACCTCATAAGAAACACTGGACTTGAAGAAACACAATCTGGAATCAAGATTGCCAGGAGAAATATCAATAACCTCAGATATGCAGATGACACCACCCTTATGGCAGAAAGTGAAGAGGAACTAAAAAGTCTCTTGATGAAAGTGAAAGTGGAGAGTGAAAAAGTTGGCTTAAAGCTCAACATTCAG
>NW_011494784.1:1482053-1490484 GCF_000754665.1 Bison bison bison
TCAAAAGCAGAGACATTACTTTGCCAACAAAGGTCCGTCTAGTCAAGGCTATGGTTTTTCCAGTGGTCATGTATGGATGTGAGAGTTAGACTGTGAAGAAGGCTAAGTGCCGAAGAATTGCTGCTTTTGAACTGTGGTGTTGGAGAAGACTCTTGAGAGTCCCTTGGACTGCAAGGAGATCCAACCAGTCCATTCTGAAGGAGATCAGCCCTGGGATTTCTTTGGAAGGAATGATGCTAAAGCTGAAACTCCAGTACTTTGGCCACCTCATGCGAAGAGTTGACTCATTGGAAAAGGCTCTGATGCTGGGAAGGATTGGGGACAGGAGGAGAAGAGGACGACAGAGGATGAGATGGCTGGATGGCATCACTGACTCGATGGACGTGAGTCTGAGTGAACTCTGGTAGTTGGTGATGGACAGGGAGGCCTGGCGTGCTGCGATTCATGGGGTCGCAAAGAGTCGGACACGACTGAGTGACTGAACTGAACTGAACTGAGTTGCCATTCCCTTCTCCAGGGGATCTTTCAGACCCAAGGATCAAAGCTGGGTCTCCTGCACTGGCAGGCAGATTGTTTACAGTTTGAGCCACAAGGGAAGCCAGCTTTACATTGTTGTTGTTGTTCAGTCGCTCAGTCATCTCTGACTCTTTGTGACCCCATGGACTGTAGAATGCCGGCTTCTCTGCCCTTCACCATCTCCCAGAGCTTGCTCAAGCTCATGTCCACCAAGTTGGTAATGCCATTCAACCAGCTCATCCTGTGTCATCCCTTTCTCCTTCTGCCTTCAATCCTTCCCAGCATCAGGTTCGTTTGTAATAAGTTTACTCTTCAAATTAGATGGCCAAAGTATTGGAGTTTCACCTTTAGCATCAGTCCTTCAACGAATATTCAGGATTGATTTCCTTTAGGATTGACTGGTTTGATCTCCTTGCTGTCCAAGGGACTCTCGAGAGTCTTCTCCAACACCACAATTTCAAAAGCATCTATTCTTCAGCACTCAGACTTCTTTATGGTCCAACTCTCACATCCATATATGACCACTGGAAAAACCATAGCTACAACTAGATGGACCTTTGTTGGCAAAGTAATGTCTCTGCTTTTTAACATGCTGTCTAGGTTGGTCAAAGCTTTTCTTCCAAGGAGCAAGTGTCTTTTAACTTCATGGCTGCAATCACCATCTGCAGTGATTTTGGAGCCCAAGAAAATAAAATCTGTCACTGTTTCCATTGTTTCCCATCTATTTGTCATGAATTGATGGGACTGGGTGCCATGATCTTTGTTTTTTGAATGTTGAGTTTTAAGCCAGCTTTTTCACTCTCTTCTTTCACTTTCATCAAGAGGCTCTTTAGTTCCTTTTCGCTTTCTGCCATAAGGGTAGTGTCATCTGCATATCTGAGGTTATTTATGTTTCTCCCAGTAATCATGATTCCAGTTTCTGCTTCATCTAGCCTGGCATTTCACATGATGTACTGTACATATAAATTAAATAAGCAGGGTGACCATATCAGGTCAGATCAGATCAGATCAGTTGCTCAGTTGTATCTGACTCTTTGCGACCCCATGAATTGCAGCACGCCAGGCCTCCCTGTCCATCAACCAACTCCCGGAGTTCACTCAGACTCATGTCCATCGAGTCAGTCATGCCATCCAGCCATCTCATCCTCTGTCGTTCCCTTCTCCTCTTGCCCCCAATCCCTCCCAGCCTCAGAGTCTTTTCCAATGAGTCAACTCTTCACATGAGGTGGCCAAAGTACTGGAGTTTCAGCTTTAGCATCATTCCTTCCAAAGAAATCCCAGGGCTGATCTCCTTCAGAATGGACTGGTTGGATCTCCTTGCAGTCCAAGGGACTCTCAAGAGTCTTCTCCAACACCACAGTTCACATACAGCCTTGATATACTCCTTTCCCAATTTAGAATCAGTCTGTTGTTCCATGTCCAGTTCTAACTGTTGCTTCTTGACCTGCATACAAGCTTCTCAGGAAGCAGGTAAGGTGATGCGGTATTCCCATCCCTTTAAGAAGTTTCACTGTTTGTTGTAATCCACTCAGGCAAAGCTTTAGTGTAGTCAATGAAGAAGAAGTACATGTTTCTCTGGAATTTTCTTGCTTTTTCTATAATACAACAGGTGTTGGCAATTTGATCTCTGGTCCCTCTGCCTTTTCTAAGTCCAGCTTGATCATCTGGAAGTTCTCACTTCACATGCTGTTGAAGCCTCGCTTGGAGAATTTTGAGCATTACTTTGCTAGTGTGTGCTGCTGCTGCTGCTAAGTCGCTTCAGTCGTGTCCAACTCTTTGTGACACCATAGACGACAACCTACCAGGCTCCTCCATCCCTGGGATTTTCCAGGCAAGAACACTGGAGTGTGTGACATGAGTGCAATTGTGGGGTAGTTTGTACATTCTTTGGCATTGCCTTTCTTTGAGATTGGAATGAAAACTGACCTTTTCCAGTCATGTGGCCACTGCTGAGTTTTCCAACGTTAGGTAGAATAGTGATATTAAATCATGTTTTAGTCACATAAATGTCTACTTTATTTATCCTCATTTCATCCATATAATGAAAATTTTTAATTCATTTTAAGTAATTCCTTTTTTAAAAATGAAAAAAAAATTACCTCATTGATATAATAGCTAGAACTTTTTGTTTTTGTTTTTCCAAGTTTTTAAGTTGATATCCTTAATTGCTCTTATTAGCATCTGCAAGCCCCATTGAGAAGGCCTAAATGAAGCTTTCTAAACCAATTTTTCTCATTCAAAAAAGTTTATAAGTTAATTTGACTTTTATTTTATACTATACAGATAATCATTTGAAAAGAATATTCAACTCTTACTAAAATCAGGAACTATGCTCAAGAGGGAACATCACAAAGAATTTCTGTGATTTCAGTTGGAATTCTAATACATCAGTTGTAATTTCAACAAATGCAGTTGGATAGTTACTTTACATGTCTATTACACTGTATATTTTACATATATATGTATAAATATACATGTATATATGACATCTGCTATGCAATGAGCATCAGTGGTGGAAAGGTATAGATTTTGAATCTGTAGACACTATTGCTTGAGAAGCACATTGTTAATAAGTTTCAAAGTATCTTCCAAAATCAATTTGCCTATGACAGGCAGTCTATTCTCGAATATATATCACCAAACCTTTCTTCTCCTTGACTATCAACTTCTAAGAATCCAAAATTCTTCCCCAACATCAATCACATGCTCATTTCTCTTTTCTTCTCAATCCCTCTCATAGTAAAACACTTTTCTTCTTAAAGAAAAGGGAAATCTTCAAGAGGCAATGATATTTGATAAAAATAACACAAGCTAAGTAAGAATTGCTAGACGGAGAAAAAGAGAGGAATGTTCACGCCAGAGGGAAAAACAGGTACAAAGAATCTGAATGATAATGAACATGGACTGTTGAGAGTGTAGCTGACGTCTACTGGGAGTGGTAGAAGACAAAACTAAAACAATAGATTTGAGGAGATGCTTAATGGCCTTGTATAGCCAACTAAAGAAAAATTAAATCATCTTGTAGACCAGAAGCCAATGAAAGTGTTTAAAAAAGAAAATAACATGATCAGGTTGTTTATTGGAAAGGTTACAGGCTAAGAAAGGATGAAAGAGGATCCATCCTGAGACACAGACAAACAGAGAAGTTTCTGAAATAGTCCAGATGATCTGTAGTAAGATATTAATAGGAGTTGCTGGAATAGGAAACAAATTAATGGGTACCGACAATAAAAAATTGCTAAGAATTGGTGAATGACTAGATGTGGAAATTGAGAGAGAGGTTGCAGAGAATGGCTTGAGCTTTGGGTGAAAAAGATATCAGAAGTGGAAGAGAGTTTACAAGAGTTTGCATGTGGTAGATGATTAGATGAAGGTTCTGTAAAAAGATACACTCTATTTGCATTACTTCTGATGCAGTTCTTATATAAATGTCCTACTCTTCAAAGTTCTTATAAAAATTTATCTTTAAAATATTCAAATTGTAAAATCATTGTTTATAACTAGAAGAAAGAAAAACATAGCTTTCCTAATTGGCAAAATCCATTATATAAGGGAAAAAACCAAAATCACTAAAGGTTTTAAATAATGAGAAAATAAACTTAAAATAAAAATTAGTAAAAAAAAAAAAAAGACTAAATTTTCTTCAATTAAAAATAATTTTATTTTCACATCATGATTCAAATATGAATATTCTGTTTACCCTAAAATGCTGATTAACTTTCTATTTTCTATTTAAAATGTAAAAATAGATTTATTCTAAATATAAAGTGAATAATATGTTAAACACCATTGGTTTGTTAAATACTATTAGTCTTGAGCTATCCTACCAGTGTTTTTCAAGAAAATTTTTATCATCCAAATTGGTTTTGCTTGTAAGGTCAAAGATAATATCTCATTTCCTATTATTTAAAACTGAAGAAGAACATTGCTTACATTTTTTAATAAGCAATTTATAAACAAATAATTATAACAATCATTATTCCAGTTTCACATCAGTTAGTATTCTGGTCCTACTAAAAACTTCATTCTCTATGAGAACTAAGAGTTGTTTGGGACAATTACTGAGTAATAATTGTTTAGAAAAAAAGACTATCAGACTTTGCAATCAGCTATTTGGATTGGGGTTTGGGGAATGGAGGTGAAGCCATTGTTTTTTTAGACTGTATGATTTCAGATTAGATTCCTGGGTCCCAAAGATGCCCTGAAGAATGAAAAGACAACCCACTCCAGTATTCTTGCCCAGGAAATCCCATGGACAGAGGAACCAGGCGGACTACAGCCCATGGAGTTGCAAAGAGTTGGACACGATTTAGCAACTAAACAACTTTACATGCAGACACACAGTGAATAATAATCAATTTAAATCCTTCTTTTTATAAAATTTAGTCCTTTCCAATTTTTGTTCTCTTAACCTTGTAAGGCTATCAAAAACATTGTTCTTATTCTCAGACTTTTAGCCAGGAATCAGCTTGAAATCAATTAATGTTCTCAGGGGAAAAGTGGGCACCCCCCGAGGACAGGAATACATCTCTCTGATTTTTTTCTTCCATATATTTCTTCATCCTGTATTAGATCTCAAATGTTTTTAAATTGATTTGTAAAATAAATCTGTTCAATTGTTCCAAGAGGATTCACCTGAAACATAAGAAGGAAACATCCTAGGGTTTGATTCAGGACCAAGGTATTTTTCTGCCTTTATCATTGAATTTCCTTCTCCATAACTGTTTTTCTCTGAAAAATTCTAAAGGCTTGGATTTACTAAATCATACCTTCCTAGCAGCAATTTTGCATTCGGAGAATGCTTTTTTAATTTGTTCATCATCATTAGTTTTGTATCTCTAGTTCTTACCATATTTGAGGGTAGGATAAAGGTTACCACTTTGTTAATCACATGGTTCACAGATGTGACCTTATACTGAGAGGATACTGAAAATCCCCCATCTTAAGAGTATTTTACAAGTGGCCAAAATAGCTCAGTTTGGAGAGCATTAGACTGAAGAGTACATCAGTTTACTCAAAGACCTACAGCTGGAGCAACATACTAAAGGGGATATTCTGAGTTGCAAATAAGGAACTCACTGCCTGAAAGTTCTCTGTTCTGATCAGTTAGCTAGCTGGGCATAACTGGTTTCTCAGATCTCAGTTGTCCTCATACTAGCTGAACTTCCCTTGATGGACACACAGACACAGACTGACAGTCATTACCTGATGCACTTTCACATATATACACCTTTATCCTGTCATGACTTAAATATATTTTTGATTAATGATTAATCATATTTTAATATTTTACAGAAAATTCTGACAACCCAGTGGTGCTAGTGGTAAAAATCCTGCCTGCCAATGCAGGAGACATAAGAGACACAGGTTTGATCTCTGGATCTGGAAGATCCCCTGGAGGAGGAAACGGCAACCCACTCCAGTATTTTTGCCTGGGGAATCCCATGGACAGAAGAGCCTGGTGGATTTGGACACAACTGAAGTGACTTAGCATATGCATGTATACTCATGTACAACAGAACTTTAACACTGCAATATGGCACAGTTACTTTATCTAATGTAAGCTTTTTCCAATTAAAACTTCATTGGAAATCTTCCAAGATGTATTTACTATCAGTGACTATTCAGTAAAGCACTCTACCCCCACTACAATCAAAATTTTAGATAACATCCATCTCTACTCTGTCCTGTAAATGTCTATGGAGAACCCATGAGAATGATAGTGTCAAAAAGACTAATATGAAACCTATGAAAGAAAGAGTTATGGTTGCTGATGTGACAGTTACATGAGAAGATACATCAAGTCCACAAGTTTGAAATCTAGTAAGTCAATAATGATGGAAAATTAATTCTGGTTTGTGACGTGTTTGGTATGCAAGGAAAGAATAGATATACAAATGGAAACAAGTAATGAAGACTTAGAAGAGAAGCAAGATGCATCAGAAATATGGAAATGGAGCCACTGTATATTTTTATTATTAAATAAAACATATAGTTTAAAAAAAAATTAGTGTATCATGTGTGCCCAAAAATTCAGTTGTCTCTGATTCTTTGTGACCCCATGGTCTGTAGCCAGCCAGGCTCCTCTGTCCATAGAATTTTCCAGACAAGAATAGTGGAGTGGGTTACCATTTCCTAAATAAAACATACTTTTTTTTAATTTAATATACCTTAATATGTTTATACAGTTAAAGTAACAACACAGATTATAACTGAAGTAGGGTGACTACATGAAAATAAGTTAAATGAGTTTAGAGAAATTATGTATCAGGACTCGGGCTGAATGAAAACTTTTCTGATGAGAAGAGAGAAACTAGAAAAAAACAGAATTACTAGCTTCACATATTCAAACCTAGCCTGTTTCAAAACATTAAGAAAAACAAACATTTGCATTAATTAAAAAACATAATTGAATTTTATACAATTGCATGTTTAAAACTGAAAATAAATTATGGACTAGTATTAATCTTGCATGCTACACTCAATATGTCAGCAAATTTGGAAAACTCAGCAGTGGCCACAGGACTGGAAAAGGTCAGTTTTCATTCCTTTCTCAAAGAAGGGCAGTGCTAAAGAATGTTTCAACTACCTTACAATTGTGCTCATTTTGCTAGTAAGGTTATGCTCAAAATCCTTCAATCTAGGTTTCAGCATTATGTGAACCGAGAAATTCCAGATGTACAAGCTGGGTTTAGAAAAGGCAGAGGAAATTGTCTTTTCTCCATTGTATATTCTTGCCTCCTTTGTCAAAGATAAGGTGTCCATAGGTGCATGGATTTATCTCTGGGCTCTCTATTTTGTTCCATTGATCTATATTTCTGTCTTTGTGCCAGTACCATACTGTCTTGATGACTGTGGCTTTGTAATAGAGCCTGAAGTCAGGCAGGTTGATTCCTCCAATTCCATTCTTCTTCCTCAAGATTGTTTTGGCTATTCAAGGTTTTTTGTATTTCCATACAAATTGTGAAATTATTTGATCTGCTGCTGCTGCTGCTAAGTCACTTCAGTCATGTCCAACTCTGTGCGACCCCATAGATGGCAGCCCACCAGGCTCCACCGTCCCTGGGATTCTCCAGGCAAGAACACTGGAGTGGGTTGCCATTTCCTTCTCCAATGCATGAAAGTGAAAAGTGAAAGTGAAGTTGCTCAGTCTTGTCCAACTCTCAGCGACCCCGACTGCAGCCTACCAGGCTCCTCTGCCATGGGATTTTCCAGGCAAGAGTACTGGAGTGCTCTGTGAAAAATACCGTTGGTAGCTTGATAGGGATTGCATTGAATCTATAGATTGCTTTGGGTAGTATACTCATTTTCACTATATTGATTCTTCTGATCCATGAACATGGTATATTTCTTCATCTATTAGTGTCCTTTTTGATTTCTTTCACCAGTGTTTTATAGTTTTCTATATATAGGTCTTTACTTTCTTTAGGTAGATATATTCCTAAGTATTTTATTCTTTTCATTGCAATGGTGAATGGGATTGTTTCCTTAATTTCTCTATTTTCTCATTATTAGCATACAGGAATGCAAGGGATTTCTGTGTGTTGATTTTATATCCTGCAACTTTACTATATTCATTGATTAGCTCTAGTAATTTTCTGGTGGAGTCTTTAGGGTTTTCTATGTAGAGGATCATGTCATCTGCAAACAGTGAGCGTTTTACTTCTTCTTTTCCAATTTGGATTCCTTTTATTTCTTTTTCTGCCCTGATTTCTGTGGCCAAAATTTCCAAAACTATGTTGAATAGTAGTGGTGAGAGTGGGCACCCTTGTCTTGTTCCTGACTTTAGGGGAAATGCTTTCAATTTTTCACCATTGAGGATAATGTTTGCTGTGAGTTTGTCATCTATAGTTTTTATTATGTTGAGGTATGTTCCTTCTATTCCTGCTTTCTGGAGGGTTTTTATCATAAATGG
>NW_011494784.1:1490584-1490909 GCF_000754665.1 Bison bison bison
GTTCCATTGATCTATATTTCTGTCTTTGTGCCAGTACCATACTGTCTTGATGACTGTGGCTTTGTAATAGAGCCTGAAGTCAGGCAGGTTGATTCCTCCAATTCCATTCTTCTTTCTCAAGATTGTTTTGGCTATTCAAGGTTTTTTGTATTTCCATACAAATTGTGAAATTATTTGATCTGCTGCTGCTGCTGCTAAGTCACTTCAGTCATGTCCAACTCTGTGCGACCCCATAGATGGCAGCCCACCAGGCTCCACCGTCCCTGGGATTCTCCAGGCAAGAACACTGGAGTGGGTTGCCATTTCCTTCTCCAATGCATGAAAG
>NW_011494784.1:1492179-1498012 GCF_000754665.1 Bison bison bison
GAACCAGCTTTTGGCTTTGTTGATTTTTGCTATGGTCTCTTTTGTTTCTTTTGCATTTATTTCTGCCCTAGTTTTTAAGATTTCTTTCCTTCTACTAACCCTGGGGTTCTTCATTTCTTCCTTTTCTAGTTGCCTTAGGTGTAGGGTTAGGTTATTTATTTGACTTTTTTCTTGTTTCTTGAGGTGTGCCTGTATTGCTATGAACCTTCCCCTTAGCACTGCTTTTACAGTGTCCCTCAGGTTTTGGGCTATTGTGTTTTCATCTTCATTTGTTTATATGCATATTTTGATTTCTTTTTTGATTTCTTCTGTGATTTGTTGGTTATTCAGCACTGTGTTGTTCAGCCTCCATATGTTGGAATTTTTAATAGCTTTTCTCCTGTAATTGAGATCTAACCTTACTGTATTGTGGTCAGAAAAGATGCTTGGAATGATTTCAATTTTTTTGAATTTAACAAGGCTAGATTTATGACCCAGGATGTGATCTATCCTGGAGAAGGTTCCGTGTGCGCTTGAGAAAAAGGTGAAATTCATTGTTTTGGAGTGAAATGTCCTATAGATATCAGTTAGGTCTAACTGGTCTTTTGCCTTAACAAGTGGTGCTGGGAAAACTGGTCAACCACTTGTAAAAGAATGAAACTAGAACACTTTCTAACACCATACACAAAAATAAACTCAAAATGGATTAAAGATCTAAATGTAAGACCAGAAACTATCAAACTCCTGGAGGAGAACATAGGCAAAACACTCTCGGACATAAATCACAGCAGGATCCTCTATGACCCACCTCCCAGAATATTGGAAATAAAAGCAAAAATAAACAAATGGGACCTAATTAAAATTAAAAGCTTCTGCACAACAAAGGAAACTATAAGAAAGGTGAAAAGACAGCCTTCAGAATGGGACAATAGCAAATGAAGCAACGGACAAACAACTAATCTCAAAAATATACAAGCAACTCCTGCAGCTCAATTCCAGAAATATAAATGACCCAGTCAAAAAATGGGCCAAAGAACTAAACAGACATTTCTCCAAAGAAGACATACAGATGGCTAATAAACACATGAAAGATGCTCAACATTACTTTGATAATGATGCTCAACATCATTATCAGATAAATGCAAATCAAAACCACAATGAGGTACCATTTCATGCCAGTCAGAATGGCTGCTATCCAAAGTCTATAAGCAATAAATGCTGGACAGGGTGTGGAGAAAAGGGAACCCTCTTACACTGTTGGTGGGAATGCAAACTAGTACAGCCACTGTGGAGAACAGTGTGGAGATTCCTTAAAAAACTGGAAATAGAAGTGCCTTATGAAAAAAAAAAAAGAAGTGCCTTATGACCCAGCAATCCCACTGCTTGGGCATACACATCGAGGAAACCAGAATTGAAAGAGACACGTGTACCCCAATGTTCATCACAGCACTGTTTATAATAGCCAGGACATGGAAGCAACCCAGATGTCCATCAGCAGATGAATGGATAAGAAAGCAGTAGTACATATACACAAAGGAGTATTACTCAGCCATTAAAAAGAATACATTTAAATCAGTTCTAATGAGGTGGATGAAACTGGAGCCTACTATACAGAGTGAAGTAAGCCAGAAGGAAAAACACCAATACAGTATGCTGCTGCTGCTAAGTCGCTTCAGTCATGTCCGACTCTGTGCGACCCCATAGACAGTAGCCCACCAGGCTCCCCCATCCCTGGGATTCTCCAGGCAAGAACACTGGAGCAGGTTGCCATTTCCTTCTCCAATGCATGAAAGTGAGAAGTGAAAGTGAAGTCGCTCAGTCATGTCTGACTCTTTGCAACCCCATGGACTGCAGCCCACCAGGCTCCTCCATCCATGGGATTTTCCAGGCAAGAGTACTGGAGTGGGGTGCCATTGCCTTCTCCGATACAGTATACTAACACATATATATGGAATTTAGAAAGATGGTAATGATAATCCTGTATGCGAGACAGCAAAAGAGACACAGATGCATAGAACAGTCTTTTGGACTCTGTGGGAGAGGGAGAGGGTGGGATGATTTGGGAGAATGGCATTGAAACATGTATAATATCATATAAGAAATGAATCACCAGTCCAGGTTCGATGCATGATACAGGATTCTTGGGGCTGGTGCACTGGGAAAACCCAGAGGGATGGTACAGGGAGAGAGGTGGGAGGGGGTTCAGGATGTGAACACATGTACACCTGTGGTGGATTCACATTGATGTATGGCAAAACCAATGCAATATTGTAAAGTAATTAGTCTACAATTAAAATAAATAAATTTATATTTAAAAAAAAGGAAAAAGAAAAGGCAGAAGAACTAGAGATCAAATTGCCAACATTCACTGCATCATAGAGAAAGCAAGGGAATTCCAGGAAAACATCTATTTCTGCTTCATTGACTACATGAAATCCTTTGACTGTGTGGATCACAATGAATTGGAAAGTTATTAAAGCAATGGGAATACCAAACCACCTTACTTGTCTCCTGAGAAACCTGTATGCAGATCAAGAAGCAAGAGTTAGAACCTTACATGGAACAACTTACTGGTTCAAAATTGGGAAAGGAATAAGACAAGGCTGTATGTTGTCACCCTGCTTATTTAACTTCTACGCAGAGTACACCATACAAAACGCCAGGCTGGATGAATCCCAAGCTGGAATCAAGATTGTGGGGAGAAATATTAATAACCTCAGATATGCAGATGATACCACTCTAGAGGCAGAAAGTGAAGAGGAAATAAAGAGCCTATTGACAAGGGTGAATGAGGAGAGTGGAAAAACCTGGCTTAAAACACAACATTCAAAAAATGAAGATCATGGCATCTGGTCCCATCACTTCAAGGCAAAGAGATGGGTAAAAAGTGGAAGCAGTGACAGATTTTACTTTCTTGGACTCCAAAATCACTACAGATGGTGACTGCAGCCATGAAATTAAAAGACGCTTGCTTCTTGGAAGGAAAGTTATGACAAACCTAGACAGCAATTATTAAAAACCAGAGACATCACTTTGATTCCAAAGATCCATATAGTCAAAGGTATGGTTTTTTCAGTAGTCATATATTAATATGAGTGTTGGACCATAAAGTAGACTGAGTACTAAAGAATTTATGCTTTTATATTGTGGTGCTGGAGAAGACTCTTAAGAATCCCTTGGACTGAAAGATCAAACCAGTCAATCCTAAAGGAAATCAGCCCTGAATATTCTTTGGAAAGACTGATTGCTGAAGCTAATGCTCCAATACTTTGGCCACCTGATATGAAAAGCCAACTCAATGAAAACAATTATGGTGCTGGGAAAGACTGAAGGCAGGAAGTTAAGGGGATCGCAGAGGATAGGATGGTTGGATGGCATCACCGACTTGATGGACATGAGTTTGAGGAAGCTCTGGAAACTGGTGATGTACAGGGACGCTTGCTGCAGTCCATGAGGTCACAAAGAGTTGGACAAGACTTAGCAACTGAACAACCACAACATTAATATTAATTAAATTACAGTGATATAGACCACTACTCTATACATTTGGTATAAGTAGATCATTATATTAGATATAGCAAAACAATGCAATTTTTAAAATTAATTAGAATAATTCTTGGGGTTGGAAAAAAGGGTGCATAAATGCTTCTCTCTGTAAAGGACCTCTATCTCTCCCCTTAATTCCATATGTGTCCTTTTTTATTGAAGTATAGTTGTTTTAGAGTGTTGTGCTAACTTCAGGTATACAGCAAAATGATTAAGTTATATATATAATATATATATATTCTTTTTTAGATTCTTTTCCATATGTATCATTTTTCCTGCTATTTAAATTTATAGTCCCTAAGAAATATATTTTCAAGAAATGCATTTTCAAAACTAATTTGACTTATGTTCATTATTACTGTTAATTGGAAAAGGAAGTCTTTTATGTAGAAATTGTATGTGTATACTACTTTATACTTTATATGTTGTAGATTTGTCTGAAAGTTGTGATATATTCCATTCCAACCCTTCATACCTTCTCTGACAAATAAATGTTGGTGTATATACCTTTAAAAAAAGAATCTGGGGCCAAAAAGCCAAGTATCCCATATGGAATAGAAGCTACCAAGCCAGAGTATTGGGAGGCGGAGTGGATACAACAAAGAAAGTAAAAGTACAGAATTGGCAAAGCTGGAGAATATATTACTAATAAGACACACATTTCCCAGAAAATTTTGTAGTCTGCGTAGACTATAAATAATGTGTGATCACAGGAATTCTCAGATAGTGAACCTATTGCTTCTAAGTAGAAGTATGAATGTGTTGCAGAAAGGGAGGGGACTTAATTTCAAGTTAAATGATACAGTTCTGCCACCAAGGATTAGTATGACCTTGGAAGGACAGACAGTTTCAACAACCTCATCTATACATTGACAATTTAAAGAATCTCTGAGATATTTCCTAGCCTGAAAATGATGTCTACTATGATGAGGAAACGGAGAAGGCAATGGCACCCCACTCTAGTACTCTTGCCTGGAAAATCCTATGGATGGAGGAGCCTGGTGGGTTGCCGTCTGTGGGGTCGCACAGAGTTGGACACGACTGAAGCAACTTAGCAGCAGCAGCAGCAGCATGATGAGGAAATACTCAAGGTAAAAGTTAAATGACTCCAAGAAGAGGTTGAAAGCAAATCTATCCTAAGCAAAAAGGCAGGAATCCAAGCAATGGGATCTGAGAAGAACAGCTAGACTCTGTGTACATTTGGGGGCCTGCTATAGCATTATTCCCTCCTTTCACCTGCAATAAATCCTGCAGCACTATCTCTTCTCTTGGTGTTGTGAGCAGAAGGTGGTTTAAGGCCTAATTTTCACAGATGATAGTCCTCCCCTTTGATCACTGATCACTTTGATCACTTTTGATCACTGGTATCAACTGTGTTTTTGTTACTCCCTGACTATTTTTCTTTTTTCCTTTCTTTTTTTCCTTTTTCAGTTATTCTATATGGAATCCTATAGGATCTTCCCTGGGTGTTTTGTATTTACTTTGCATTTATGCTTTTACTTTTGAAGGAATATCTGAGTAACTTACAAACTAGTAACACATTGATTTTGACTCTTACCAAATATGTGGACGGGGAAATTTAAGTCCTCATCATAACTCACTCTTCTATACTACAATAACAAAGTAAATATTATATAAATATGATAGGTTGATGGGGAAAAGGAGACCTTTTTTAACAAATAAATTATTATTTGTCATAACTTTAATAAGGTCAGGTGATTTAATTAGATTGATTTTACCTTACTGAAAAACTTCCATTTTTTTTTAACTTATAATTTTACATTAGAGTATAACTGATTAACAATGCTGTAAAAGCATCAGGTGGACAACAAAGGGACTCAGCTATACATATACATGTATTCATTCTCCTCTAAACTCCCCTTCCATCCAGGCTTCCACACAACACTGGTTAGAAAAAAAAAACATCTTAGATTAACTTGCTTGGCTTATTCTTTTTAGATTTATGAATACAAGGGAGACAAAACAGGGAAATGGAGTGTTTGTTAATGAGCTGAGGATCTACTGCAAGGAGGAAATAGGCCCCAAGGCAAGAACAACAGATCCCAAGATGATAATCTTGTTGCTCAAGCATTCTAAAGTATCAAGGAACAGAGTCAGGCCAAATAATATGTATTTTTATAATTTATAAACTTATTTGTATAAAACCTTACAAAGGTGTAGAATTTGCCTCACAGTAAACAATCAGCTGAACTGTTAAAAAAGTAAATGACCAATTAAAACCCACCTAGAATGCATGATTGCCACTGTTTAGAGGCAATATGTTTAGGACCATAGTTGTAGGCATGCC
>NW_011494784.1:1498112-1502610 GCF_000754665.1 Bison bison bison
AAATACATATTATTTGGCCTGACTCTGTTCCTTGATACAGGGAAATGGAGTGTTTGTTAATGAGCTGAGGATCTACTGCAAGGAGGAAATAGGCCCCAAGGCAAGAACAACAGATCCCAAGATGATAATCTTGTTGCTCAAGCATTCTAAAGTATCAAGGAACAGAGTCAGGCCAAATAATATGTATTTTTATAATTTATAAACTTATTTGTATAAAACCTTACAAAGGTGTAGAATTTGCCTCACAGTAAACAATCAGCTGAACTGTTAAAAAAGTAAAATGCCAATTAAAACCCACCTAGAATGCATGATTGCCACTGTTTAGAGGCAATATGTTTAGGACCATAGTTGTAGGCATGCCAAAATGAGGGATGAGAATGTTTAGTGTGAGAAGGTTGGACCATTCTGTTTATTGTTCAATCTCTCCATGCCTCAGTTTGCACATTTACAAAGTGGGGTTACTTATAGTACCTAATTTTATAAGAAAATATAAACCTTAAATTAATTAATGTGCAGTTCTTAAAACTGTGCCAAGCACATTGAATCAACAAATTTCAGCTAATACGATCAGTAAGTACTGCTGCTGCTCTTGTTGTTGTTATATACATCACAGATATCTTGGCTAAGAACTGCAGAACATGCACTCTAGTTCAGAGATTAAGTATTTTGGCTATGGTCTTCACAGAAAAGAGATGACATGGTGAAGCAGTTTAATGGAGGAGAGTTTAACAAAGGGACTTTTTTATTTACAAAGTTATGGAGAATATTAAAAAAGAAATCAACAAAAGACAGCACTCCATCCCAAGGCTAGCAACATTAGGGAGTTTTAAAGAAGGCAGAGCGCTGAAGGCAGAGCGCTGAAGAATTGATGCTTTTGAACTGTGGTGCTAGAGGAGACTCTTGAGAGTCCCTGGGAAAGCAAGGAGATCAAAGCAGTCAATCTTAAAAGAAATCAACCCTGAATACTCTTTGGAAGGACTGATGCCTAAGCTGATGCTCCAATATTTTGGCCACCTGATGTGAAGAGCTGACTCATTGGAAAAGACAATGATGCTGGAAAAGATCAAAGGCAGAAGGAGAAGAAGGCGACAGAGGATGAGATGGTTGGATGGCATCACCAATTCAATGGTCATGAACTTGGAGGAGACTATAATGGACACAGAAGCCTGGTGTGTTGCAGTCCATGGGGTTGCAAAGAGTCAGACACTACTTGGCAACTGAACAACAACCAGTTGCTAAAAAGTGACAAGAAAGGAAAATAGTTACCAGAACCCAGAATGAATAGCTATAAGGGAGCAGAAGATTGGCTATGACCTTTAGTAGAGCAATGGAGACAGACCATAGCAATCTGACAAAGAATTCAGATGAGTAAATATCACAGTCATCCATTTTTCCCATCCTCCAAATCCACTGGCCATATACAGTTCAGTTCAGTTCAGTCACTCAGTCATGTCTGACTCTTTGCAACCCCATGTACTGTAGCACACCAGGCTTCCTTGTCCATCACTAACTCCTGGAGCTTGCTCAAACTCATGTCCATCCAGTCGGAACTGGATGTCAAAAGTGAGGGGACAATTTTATACTATCTATAGAGATCATTTTCCTGGGCACAAAGAAAGGTAGAGAAAGACAGAGGAACAAATGGGAATTATCCAGCACAACTGTGCAGATGAAAGGAAAGAAAAGTTGAATACATGGACCATTTTGAAGGATTTATCCCAACTCTAATTCCACCTCAGAATAGGGATTAAGTTTAGGTAGAAAATAGGACTGACTTACATATAAAAATTACTGAGGAAAAACAGATCCTGGGTTTTCCCCTGCTCCCGAAGTAAAAACAGCAACAAAAAAACAAACTTTTTCTAAAAATCATGTAAATTAAAATTTTATCATTTGAAAAACTTAATTCACATTTAGAGGTTATACTCTGGGTAAAACTTTGTATTTATATTCCAAGCTTCACCTTTCACGCATAACGGTTTATTTCTGTTAAAATTTTAATACCTCTGGGGGGACAGTCTACTTAACTGGGTTTTAATATCTTAAATCCCTATATGAAAGAAAAGTCTGAAGTAATGACGAGGATTAAGAGGGAAGAAGGGGAAAAAGTGGACGGGGCACAAAATGGTGAGTATAGAACGTCACTTTACCTTATTCACAACTTTCCTAAGGTCAGTTTATTTCACCCTAATAAAAAACAAAATAACAAAAGACTCTTTATCTTACACTTACTATCAGTAGGCAATTGATGAGGTGAAACAGATATCTAATATAAGAATGAGCCTCTAAAAATCTAGCCAGGTGGACAGACAGAACACACGCAAGAGCTCTGAAGAGAGACCCATTATTTCCATTTGTATCAATGGATTGCTTCTTATTTCTTGAATACATTTATGAGAATCTCATATTTTTTCTAGTATAAACATGTCTCTATGTATCTTTAATATTTTGATTTATATTTTATCAGCTGCACTTTCATTTTTATTTATACTTTCCTTTGTTTATCTTATTTTTTTACTCATTTTACTTCCTATTTCACTTTTTACTTCATTTATGCACATTATATTATTAATAATGACAACACTTCAGTCTCTGAGTCTTCCTCTGAACTGCCTCATTGGACATATCCCAAAAAGAAGCACGGCATTCATCATTGCTTTTTCTAGAGTTTGTTGACCCCTGACTTTTCATTTCCAATTTTACTCAAATTCATTTCAGTTCAGTTCAGTCATTTAGTAGTGTCCAACTCTTTGCAACCCCATGTACAGTAGCACGCCAGGCTTTCCTGTCCATCACCAACTCCAGGAGCTTATGCAAACTCATGTCCATCCAGTCGGTGATGCCATTCAACCATCTCATCCTCTGTTGTCCCCTTCTCCTCCTGCCTTCGATCTTTCCCAGCATCAGGGTCTTTTCCAATGAGTCAGTTCTCTGCATCAGAGGGCCAAAGTATTGGATCTTCAGCTTCAGCACCAGTCCTTCCAATGAATATTCAGGGCTGATTTCCTTTAGGATTGACTGGCTTGATCTCCTTGCTGTTCAAGGGACTCTCAAGAGTCTTCTCCAACACCACAGTTCAAAAGCATCCATTCTTCTGTGCTCAGTTTTCTTTATAGTCCAGCTCTCACATCCGTACATGACAAAGCTATGGAAAAACCATAGCTTTGAGTAGGTGGACCTTTGTTGGTAAAGTAAAGTCTCTACTTTTTAAAATGCTGTCTAAGTTGGTCATAGTGTTTCTTCAAAGGAACAAGAATTTTTTAATTTCATGGCTGCAGTCACCATCTGCAGTGATTTTGGAGCCCAAGAAAATAAAGTCTGTTACTGTTTTCATTGTTTCCCCATCTACAAATTGGGTTAGGTGAATCCAGGGTTTTCGTTTTTAAACTACTTGGTAGGCTTATTGTACTGTGCTCATGGGATGAAGTCCATACAATCTCAGCTTTCCAGATCACAAATATTTGGCCTCAAGATCTTTCTTTAAACTCTTACAAATCACAGAAGACCTTAAAAAGCTTTTCTCCTTATGAGTTATATCTATCAATACTTAGCTAATTAATTCTGTTTACACTCTAGAGCCAGGAAATGATTAGAAGGAAGACTTTTCTTCAGAATTTCTAGTAACAAAACAGATTTTTCTGTTTTTCTCTGCTTTCTATCACTGTTAATCAAGGCATGATGCATCAATGGGTCATTAGTAAGCTGAACATGAGTTTAAATCAGATTTTTAAAATCTCTCTAATGAAATTTAAAATTTTAAAAAGTTGTTGCTGATTGATTCCTGAGAGAAGTAGATCTTTCAGGGGAAGATATGATTTATAATAATATCAAGATCTACCTGTATGAGCCAAAATGCCATATTTTGTTATATTTACATAACTGATGGAATTCCAGTTGAGCTATTTCAAATCCTGAAAGATGACGCTGTGAAAGTGCAGCACTCAATTTGCAAGCAAATTTGGAAAACTCAGCAGTGGACACAGGACTGGGAAAGGTCAGTTTTCATTCCAATCCCAAAGAAAGGCAATGCCAAAGAATGCTCAAAGTACCACACAACTGCACTCATCTCACATGCTAGTAAAGTATTGCTCAAAATTCTCCAAGCCAGCCTTCAGCAATACATGAACCGTGAACTGAACTGAAAATCTAAAATAACCCCTGTTCTATACCTGATTCAGTTCAGTTCAGTTCAGTCGCTCAACTGTGTCCGACTCTTTTTGACCCCATGAATCGCAGCATGCCAGGCCTCCCTGTCCATCAGCCAACTCCCGGAGTTCACTCAGACTCACGGCCATCGAGTCAGTGATGCCATCCAGCCATCTCATCCTCTGTCGTCCTCTTCTCCTCCTGCTCCCAATCCCTCCAGCATCAGTCTTTTCCAATGAGTCAACTCTTCGCATGAGGTGGCCAAAGTACTGGAGTTTCAGCTTTAGCATCATTCCTTCCAAAGAACACCCAGGACTGATCTCCTTTAGAATGGACTGGTTGGATCTCCTTG
>NW_011494784.1:1502710-1502964 GCF_000754665.1 Bison bison bison
CTCAAGAGTCTTCTCCAACACCACAGTTCAAAAGCATCAATTCTTGGGCATTCAGCTTTCTTTATGGTCCTACTCTCACACCCATACATGACTACTGGAAAAACCATAGCTTTGACTATATGTATCTTTGTCAGCAAAGTAATGTCTCTGCTTTTCAACATGCTGTCTAGGTTGGTCATAGCTTATCTTCCAAGGAGCAAGTGTTTTTTAATTTCATGGCTGCAGTCACCATCTGCAGTGATTTTGGAGCCCAA
>NW_011494784.1:1503064-1525309 GCF_000754665.1 Bison bison bison
ATCATTCCTTCCAAAGAACACCCAGGACTGATCTCCTTTAGAATGGACTGGTTGGATCTCCTTGCAGTCCAAGGGACTCTCAAGAGTCTTCTCCAAACCCAAGTTCAAAAGCATCAATTCTTCGGCTCTCAGCTTTCTTCACAGTCCAGTTCTGATTAGAGACACCAAATTTTCCATTGATATACCTTACCTTAAGCCAACCACAGTCTCTCACACATTACACAAATACTACCATCTTTCACATATTATACACCTTGTACAGCAACTCTACATTCTAAAAGCTAGTTATCATCAGAGCACAACAATAAATATTCCAGGTCTTCTTAGGGCATATACATAGAACTAACAAACAGTTGTTTTTGCCACATTTCTTTTCTTTTTTTTTTTTTTTTGGTTGAAGCACATCACAAGGTCAGCCAGATTCAAGGAGAGGGGTTGCATATACACGCATGTGTACTCAGAGGCATAGTTTATTTGGGGAGTGCCCAACCACAAAGAAATAACCTTCCTGTACAACTAGCCATACGTGGATGAGTATTAAATAATTGTCTAAAAAAATGTGTCTGTGTTTTAAGTTTTAAAGCATTTCTTCAGAAAGCCTTGCTTTGCTAGTAGTACTCAAAGTCATGAAGCTAAACTTATGGCTGGATACCAGAACAAATTTTCTGCAGAAAGAGAATAACAATAAAGATTTCAAATTACACTGTGCAAGTCAATAACAGCAGTTAAAAGTTGCAGCATTGTAAATTTTAATAAGGCTCATTCCTAAATCTCATTCACAAGCCTTGCAGAGAACTGTAAAGAGATACAAGTTGATGTAGATAACTTTCCACACTACAGTGACCTAAAATAGAATGAAACTCAATCTCTATAGATAATCCTATACACGCTGCTATATTTAAAATAGATAATCAACAAAGACCTACAATAGCATAGGCAACTCTGCTCAGTAGTATATAGCAGCCTTGATAGGAAAAGACCTTGAAAAAGAATAAATACATGTACATGGGTAACTGACTCACTTTGCTGTACACTTGAAACTACTATAACGCTGTTAATCAACTACATTTAATATAAAATAAAAAGCCAAAAAATATAATGTATATCCTTCCTGTCCTTTTTCTTATGTAAATCTTTGAGTAATATGACAGTTAAATTTAGTTCCCAGGAATATATTCCCAGAGAGCATCAAGAAAGAATATAAATTTTTAAGCTAAGAAAAGAGTAGCCCCAAAACACAGAATCTATCAGGATCTTATGAGAAAGACTCAAATAACTTTTAGATATATAAGAATAATCACTAAATTAAATACGTAAGGAAAGAACAGGGATCAGGCTTATCTCCTATTGTATTTAAGATAAAACACTATGAAGGAAATCTGTATAGAAGTAAAAATTGTATTGTTAAGAGAGACCAAAGCATTAAACATAGTAAAACATTACACAAAAATGTTTGGAGTTTTCTACTCCACGAACCATCACAAATTAACTGGATAATTCAAAAGTTTGAAAAATATTTGAGTGACAATTATAGGAAGTCACTCAAATTCAATACAATTGGAAACATAGGTTATTCTTTTTAATTTGTAAACAATTTCACTTATATCACCCACATAATCCTTCTAACTACTCAGTGAAGTAGATACTTACATTTTAATTTCAGTGATCAAATGATATCTCTTCTAATTGGCTGAAGTCTTATTTTCTCTAATTTAGTGTCATTTTCTATTATGAAAGCTCACAGAAGATAAAAAAGATACAAAATTTGTACTGAATCAGTAATGTATTATGTGAAGTTACTGGGAAGGTCTTGGACCATGAAGGCATATATAGCTTACATGATAAGATAATAAGTTGCCAGCACTCCAGCCAAATCCTACCCAAAGTCTCATATGGCAACAACTGAGTAAAGTAGAGTGGTGACAGTTCCTCATTCCAGATGGAACATGTATTCTTCAAGGGAAGACTTATGATCCTATATTTGTGATATTTCTACCACTGTATTTCCCTTTATCTTGCCCCCTTTTCTCACTTATATTACATACCTGGTACCTGAAGGCATGTGTTTTATAGCTCCTAACTGACAATGAAAATAACAAATGGAAATTTATTTACTACAGTTAAAGTATGCAAAAGTGTTCATTAGATCCTACAGTTAGCTAGAGATTAGTTTTTGACCGAGGGATACACAGATGTAGGTTATTAATACAGCCCAGCCACTAAAGTTCTGCATGAGACATCCCCAGCTATTGATGGCCTTCTTTGGGAAAGGACACTCAGAGCGAGCAAGAGACAGTGTCAGGGCATAAAGATGCTAAAATAAGTGAACTCTTCTTTACTTGGAAACAGGCGCCTGCACAGATAGAACGAAGGCATTATCAAAAGACTAGCTGAGCTTGTGCTTAGTTGTGTCCAACTCTTTTCAACCCACTGGACTATAGACCACCAGGCTCCCCTCTCTGTCCATGGGATTTCTCAGGCATGAATACTGGAGTGGGTTGCTATTTCCTCCTCCAGGTGATCTTCCCAACCCAGGGATCGAATCTGCATCTCCTGTGTCTCCTGCATTGCAGGCAGCTTCTTTACCTGCGGAGCCACTGGGGACCTAATTAAACTTAAGAGCTTTGCACAGTGAAGGAAACTATAAACAAGTTGAAAAGACAACCCTCAGAATGGGAGAAAATAATAGCAAACAAAACAACTGACAAGGGATTAATCTCCAAAATATATAAGCAGCTCATGCAGCGCAATACCAGAAAAACAAACAACCCAATCAAAAAGTGGGAAAAAGACCTAAAGAGACATTTCTCCAAAGAACACATCAGTTCGGTTCAGTTCAGTCACTCAGTCGTGTCTGACTCTTTGCATCCCCATGAACTGCAGCACACCAGGCCTATCTGTCCATCACCAACTCCCAAGCCTACCCAAACTCATGTCTACTGAGTCAGTGATGCCATCCAACCATCTCATCCTCTGTTTTCCTCTTCTTCTGCCCTCAATCTTTCCTGATGCTTTCTTTTTTTTTTTTTTTTTGACTCAAGAAAAACATTTATTATTCTTATGTTTTGACTTATTCTGTAGATTCTTTTTTTTTGACAGAATTTAATATTTTTTATTGATTTTTATTATTTTTTAAATTTTATTTTATTTTTAAACTTTACATAATTGTATTAGTTTTGCCAAATATCAAAATGAATCCATCACAGGTATACATGTGTTTCCCATCCTGAACCCTCCTCCCTCCTCCCTCCCCATACCATCCCTCTGTCCTGATGCTTTCAAAAGCATCAAAGCATCAGGGTCTTTTCAAATGAGTCAGCTCTTCACATCAGTTGGCCAAAGTACTGGAGTTTAAGCTTTAACATCAATCCTTCCAATGAACACACAGGACTGATCTCCTTTAGGATGGACTGGTTGGATCTCTTGCAGTCCAAGGGACTCTAAGGAGTCTTCGTCAACACCACAGTTCGAAAGCATCAATTCTTTGGTGCTCAGCTTTCTTCACAGTCCAACTCTCACATCCATACATGACTACTGGAAAAACCATAACCTTGACTAGATGGACCTTTGTTGGCAAAGTAATGTCTCTGCTTTTCAATATGCTGTCTAGGTTGGTCATAACTTTCCTTCCAAGGAGTAAGCATCTTTTAATTTCATGGCTGCAATCACCATCTGCAGTGATTTTGGAGACCAAAAAAATGAAGTCAGCCACCATTTCCACTGTTTCCCCATCTATTTCCCATGAAGTGATGGGACTGGGTGCCATGATCTTAGTTTTCTGAATGTTGAGCTTTAAGTCAACTTCTTCACTCTCTTCTTTCACTTTCATCTAGAGGCTCTTTAGTTCTTTGCTTTCTGCCATAAGGGTGGTGTTATCTGCATATCTGAGGTTATTGATATTTCTCCCAGCAATCTTGATTCCAACTTGTGCTTCATCCACGCCTGCATTTCTCATGATGTATTCTGCATATATGTTAAATAATGTTTGGCTCTAGGGTGACAATATACAGCCCTGACGTACTCCTTTTCCTATTTGGAACCAGTCTGATGTTCCATGTCCAGTTCTAACTGTTGCTTCTTGACTTGCATGCAGGTTTCTCAAGAGGCAGGTCAGGTGTTCTGAAATTCCTATCTCTTTCAGAATTTTCCACAGTTTATTGTGATCCACACAGTCAAAGGCTTTAGCATAGTCAATAAAGCAGAAATAGATGTTTTTCTGGAACTCTCTTGCTTTTTCGATGATCCAGGGGATGTTGGCAATATGATCTCTGGTTTCTTTGCCTTTTCTAAAACCAGCTTGAACATCTGGGAGTTCACGGTTCACGTATTGCTGAAGCCTGGCTTGGAGATGTTTGAGCATTACTTTACTAGTGTGTGAAATTAGCGCAATTCTGCGGTAGTTTGAGCATTCTTTGGCATTTCCTTTCTTTAGTATTGTAATGAAAACTGACCTTTTCCAGTCCTGTGGCCACTGCTGAGTTTTCCAAATTTGCTGGCATATTGAATGCAGCACTTTCACAGCATCATCTTTCTGAATCTGAAATAGCTCAACTGGAATTCAATCACCTCCACTAGCTTTGTTTGTACTGATGCTTCCTAAGGTCCACTTGACTTCACATTCCAGGATGTCCGGCTCTAAGTGAGTGATCACACCGTGATTATCTTGGTTGTAAAGATCTTTTTTGTATAGTTCTTCAGTGTATTCTTGCCACCTCTTCTTAGTATCTTCTTCTGTCAGGTCCATACCATTTCTGTCCTTTATTGAGCCCATCTTTGCATGAAATGTTCCCTTGATACCTCTAATTTTCTTGAAGAGAATTCTTGTCTTTCTCATTCTATTGTTTTCCTCTATTTCTTTGCTTTGATTGCTGAGGAAGGCTTTCCTCTCTCTCCTTGCTATTTTTTGAAACTCTGCATTCAAATGGGTATATCTTTCCTTTTCTCCTTTGCTTTTCATTCTCTTCTTTTCACAGCTATTTGTAAGGCCTCCTCAGACAGATTTTGCTTTTTTGCATTCCTTTTTCTTGGGGATGGTCTTGATTCCTGTGTCCTGTACAATAATAGATGGCTAATAAACCCATGAAAAGATGCTGAACATCATACATTATTAGAAAAATGTAAGTCAAAACTACAATGATGTAACACCTCACACCATCAGAATGGCCATCATCAAAAAATCTAAACAATAAATGCTGGAGCGGATATGGAGAAAAGGGAACTCTCTTGCACTATTGGTGGGAATGCAAATTGATAGAGCCACTATGGAAACAGTATGGAGGTTCCTTAAAAAAACTATAGGAATAAGACTTCATATGACCCAACAATGCCGCTACTAAATATAAACTCTGAGGAAACCATAATTGAAAAAGACACATGTACCCCAATGTTCACTGCAATACTTTTTACAACTAGGACAGGCATTTTAGTAGAATATAAGAATTCATGATATGATATTTTTTCTGAATTAGTTTTTCTTCCCAATCAAGAATATAATATATTTGACTACACAACGTTCCTCATACAAATACTATGTGGTAAATTTCTTCCAGATCTCAAAAACAACAAAATATCTGCTTCTAGAGACATGGTGACATGCTTTATTCTCCTAATTCCCAAATCTTTTTGTTTTTCTCTTTCGCATGGTTGCTGTAAAGTTTAGTTTATTTGTTTTACGAAATTGTAGTAGGTTTTTAAGAAACATAGATTATTGGAATTTCTTTTTTTATATCCTTCCCTTATCCTTCATTGACTGATCTGTCAACAGAAACAAACCAAAAAAAAATCTTATATTAATTTTTAATTAATTTTTTAATTTTTAAATTAATTTTTTGTGTGCCATATAAATTTTATGTTTCATTGTAATGTTAAATCTTCTTATAAGTAAATAATTTTTACATATATCTCTTTGTACATTTTTCTGAGGGATAGTACTGATATCAAAATAACTTTTTTGACTAATTCTTGATAATCACTTATTTGTCAAATTACTTTTTCCTGAGTATTTGAGATTTGGAGTTATAAAAAAGATGTGCATTATTTCTTACTTAGAATTCATTTTCTCTGTGTTATTAAGTCAGTCACTTAGATTTCTCCTGTTTTTCTACTTGTCATATAGAGTCAAGGATGTCTATTTCTCAGGATTATTGAGCAAATCCAGTGAGATAGTATATGTGACACCATTTTATAAACTATGAAAGTGAAGTGAAGTTGCTCAGTCGTGTTCGACTCTTAGTGACCCCATGGACTACAGCCCACCAGGCCCTCCGTCCATGGGATTTTCCAGGCAAGAGTACTGGAGTGGGGTGCCATTGCCTTCTCCGTTAACAGTGGCTTTATATTACCTGAAGTATACCAGCTCCAAGTAAATATAATAAACTATGAAATGATAGCCTGAATTGTTACATTCTTTCATCACATAATAAAGCACAGGAAAGCTAACTTTTGATAAATTTATATTCAGGATTAGTTGGAGTTTAATATTAATGGAACATGAGATTTAAATGTCTTCCTCTTAAAATGAGCATATATGGTTTAAGTAAACCTGATAAATTACTTAATGGCTGTCAATCACATAAATAAAGCAAGCTTTACATGGGCTGTGTTATTGGGTCAGCCTCAAAAAGCAATGAATAAATATTTGTCAACTTCATTCATTTACTTTCCTTTTACTCTTCTCTTACCAAACTATACTTACTTTGGATAGTATTTTGGATATGCACTTTGCTTTTTTATGTATATAGTTCCTATCATATTTTTCAAATGTTCATTAACTTTGTCTAATACCAATGTTGTCTGTCTTCAATCACCAGTCCTAACAGGCAGAGAATCCATTCACACAATTGCCAAAAACATCACTTCATAATGATCCAAGCATAAACTGACACAGTTATGAATTCTATCTGTTAGTAATCACATACAAGAATGAACATTTTCATAGTAAAAGTATATCCCTCCTCCTTGCTCCTCTTTGTAGTAGTATAAATCTAGAGAACTGAGACCTAATCTACTGATGTAACTAAAATATATGCAAGTGGAAACATATAGCAATTTTAATGTATGTTTTGCTACATTACTTTCAACTAAAAGTAATCTTTTAAAAATGCATTTTAGTATCCAGATGGGAAAGTAGAAATGGAAAATAGGAAAGATATTTCACTTGGTTCTGGAAGGAAAGCACATCAATTAACAGATTTTAAATTATTGGCCTGCTTTCACAAATTAATGTATTTTGAGGCAGTGTGTATATGTAGAAAGGAAGTTTCATAGTATCTGTTACTATTCCTTTAAGAGCTGTAACTTCAGTAAAAAAGTAATGAGTTGAAAGAATTAGAAAGACATCAGGAGCCTTCTAACAATTAGAAGAATCTGTTAATTAGCACAGAATATGAATCTTAAGCTGCCTTGCTCATCAAATCATTTATTTTAATGAAGCAATGTAGATCAGAAACCTTGCTAACACAAAAAAATAATTATAAGAAAAATATTTAAATAAGCAAAAGCCTTCTATAGCAATATGGCCCAAGACTACAAGATGTAGGAGCACTTAAAACTGGAGTTATCATGCCATGTACCTTCCTCTTAGGGATTCTGTCAGGATTTATTAACTGGAATTTGCTTCATGAGTATTAAAGAAGAGTAAGGAGTATGTCCACCATTCCAAAATGGTGCAAATGGCTCATTCAGTTCATCAATTTAAAAGGTCAGAGAAAATAGGAGTGGCTCAGAGTCAGTCTAAATAAGAACCACGGGAGTTCACTATTCGTAATGATAAAGAACTGACAAAATTCTATGAGCAGCCATTCAGACTTCATTGATTGACATTTCACCAGATTTTAAAGTATCAAATATGAAAGATAAAAGAAATATCAGTGAATGTAATGGAGACACAGAAGAATATACAGTAGAATGGTATGTGTGCTTGCATAGATACAAACATCATTTATGGCTTATCTAGTTTCATCATCTTTTGAGAATTCATTTCATGTGCCCAGTCAGTGTAATTTTTCTTAGTGTCTCTAAAACTCCAGTAATTTGTCCTTCCATTAGGAGCCCCTTCTGTGTGTTCCACTGCGTGTATTTAGTTTTTTAAGTGAATTTTTTTTCTATCTAATGTGCACTGCAAAATGCTGGCTGCCTACTTTACTTAAAAGCAGAATGTTTGTGAAGTCTTATTACTGTCTAATCTGAGAAGACACTATGATGTGAATCTGAAGCAAGAGAGAGACAGAGAGAGAGAGAGGAAGAGGAAAAGATTAGATATTAGGAGCAATAGACACAGTGCCAAGAGTCCAGGATACATTCATAACTCCAAGAAAATGTTTTAATTTCTTTCAAAATTGGGGGAAAATGAATTTCTGGCTTGAAGAAAACGTTGTACTATATCTTTGTACTGATACTGTAATATTCTTTTTATTAATTAATTAATTTTTAATGGATAAAAAGATCCATGAAGGCAAAAGTGCCTAAGGTCCACCAAAAAAAACACTATACAGCCCTGAAAAAGACAAAGAGAGAGAAAGTGAAAAAAAAGAATCTGTTGCCTTCTGTGAACAGAATTACTTCCTGGTTAAGGTATGAGATGAACTTCATTGTGATACTTTTTTTCATGTAACAATATCAAATGTCTCCTATCCCCAGGAGTTCAGGAGATGTTTCTGTTTTTCATTTTTCTACCATCATATAACTTAACTTGGTTATTCTAAACTAATACGGTTTAGGTTTTAAAACTAGATTCTTGAACAAAGACCTAAGTTCAATGTGTTGCTAAATAACATTGCCAATTATTGTGCATTTACTTTGTGTCAAGTTTCTGATGTAATACCTCATTTATTTATCTTAATAACCCCATGAGACAATGAGTAATGTTAATAAACTTTCAAATATGAGAACTGAAGTATAAAGACATTAAAAGGATCTATAGATTCCCAGCATATTATGCCTCAAATGGCTTACAGGATTAGAGGGAAAGAATCAAAAATCCATCTTATTATCCACGCACTTGTTCAGATTCTCAAATGCATGTTCTTTCAAATTTATAAAACTTTTTTAACCGACAAATATTTCCCACCTAAAGACTTCTTATAAAAATAGAAGTTTACTTCTAAAGAAGAGTTAATAACATTTTAATTTCAAACTGCTAATGTTACATATTAAATCTATTTAAAAAGCCATTCTTGGAAAAATTGGTATAACACCTTTAAAAACCAGCTTGGTAGTATCTGGTAAAGATAGATATATGCACATACCAAGACCCAATAATCCCATTCCTAGATATATATTCCTAGAAAGAAATTTGTGTATATGTGTACCAAAATATTCAAGAATATTTAGAACTGGAAATATCTTATATATTTATCAAAGTATAAATAAAATGTACTATATTCACATTCATACAAAGGAATACTCCACAGCAGTAAAAATTAACTAACTATACACCCACATAAAACCATGGATGAGTTTTACAAATATATTGTTGTTGGACTGCAAGGAAATCAAACCAGTCGATCTTAAAGGAAATCAACCCCAGATATTCATTGGAAGGACTGATGCTGAAGCTGAAGCTCCAACACTTTGGACACCTGATGCTAAGAACCAACTCACTGGAAAAGACCCCGATGCTGGGAAAGATTGAAGGCAGGAGGAGAGGGGGACAACAAGGAATGAGGTGGTTGGATGGCATCACTGATTCAATGGACACAAGTTTGAGCAAACTCCGAGAGATGGTAAAGAACAGGGAAGCCCGATGCTGAAGTCCATGGGGTTGCAGAGTTGGACATGACTGAGCAACTGAGCAACTGTTGAGTGAAAGAGACCCTATACAAAAGGATGCAGACTACTGTATGATTTCATCTGTAGAAAGTTCAGGAAAAGCCAAAATGGAACTACAGTTCTAGAAGTTGAGACCATTGTCCAACTGGTTATCTTGGGCAATGATAAGATAGGTTGTGATTGAAATGGATCACCAGAATGACTCCTAGGTTCTAGCAATAATCTACTTTTTTTGACCTGGGACTGATTTTAGTACTGTATTCACTTTGTGATAATTTATTAAGCTTGTGGTTTATGTACTTTTGTATGTATGTCATATTTTGGTAAACATTTTTTTTTTAAACCTAGGGTAAAAATTCCTGCAACTTAATTTCTACATAGTATTTAATATATTGTGTTAATACTCTATGCAAATAAAATATAATAGATTGGAATTTTTCTTATGAGACTTGCTAACTTGAAATTATTAAAGAAGAAGCAAGTGTGAATTATTCTGACATACTTTGTGGGAATAACTCATATGGTTATAGTACAGAGACAAATTTCTGAGATGATAAATGATGACACAGAGAATTAATTTAATTGTGATGAGGATAAAATCAACGCAGTAGATTAACACATCTCCTAAATTTAAAAATCTATGTATGTCCCCCTGAAAGGATTTAGTTATATTTTCTGAAGTAGCAGTCTGATTTAATCATAGAATATTCTAAGGTAGAAACTTACTAAATTGATAGCTCCTAACCTGTTTTTCTAAAACACTGTGTGTTAAAGTTATATGAGAGAAACATTATAACAATAACTTTAGAATTTAAAAATGAAAGGAGAGCTTAAAGCTAGAAAAATCATATTTGACAAATATTTATAGCTTGGTAACTCTAAATAACGTCTTCTATATTCTTTCTGACATGTTTTGGTCTAAAATGGATTAGATAAATGATAAAATCCATGCTGGGCTCTGCTTTCGTCTGCATGCTGCTGAGCAATCATCAAAGTTATCTAGTAATTTAAGGGACTGATCTATTATTATATCCTAATGATTAGGTCAAATCAGTCAGGTTGGAATCCTCATTAGCAATGACAAGGGTCTCTGTGCCACTGCTTCTTAATAACTTACAATACAGCGATGCTGTGATATTTAATAAACTTATAAGCTATACATGAGTGGTAAACCTCCTTCCTTTCCATCATGAACAACCTGCTATGCTCAGCAAAGCACTTTTTAAAAAGCCCTTGCCTGGCAGCCATATCTATGTTTTACATAAAGGACAAGCATTTCATCATCACCTGCACAGAAGATTCACAATGAACTACTGAGAAAAATAACAGAAGTATAATTAGCCTACTATTTAAACTATACAGGATTACCCTTAGGCTCCCAGATGACCTGCCACTTCTGAGAAATCCTTGCATACAAGAAGGCTTATAGATACTCTTGCCAAATGCTAGTAATGTTTGTGAAAATGTACAGAAGGTAAGTCAAACTTTCAGTTCACAGTTGATCCACCTACCAGCTCTTAACTGAGGTCCTCATTTTCATTGTGGATTCTATTTCCATATCCCACAGAAACCCATTATCTCATCATTATTTATCATATCAAACACCTCCTTTTAATTTTAACTTCAATAGATTTTTTTTTAAGTTGAAGGGGAGCTACCCTCCTCTTTCCACTTTCCTTCTATCTATTTTTATAAAGATATTTACAACCTTTGGGAGAAAAGGAAACTGTTTACACATATAATTGCAGCTAAAAATCAGATTACTAATTCAGTGTAAACTGTTTGATCCAGAACATTGCTAGAAATTTAATTACTTGTCAAAAAAGTAAAAATACTTCTACAGTTCTGGGTCCATTAAGCAAGTAAGGTCTGCTAGTGAGACATTTAAAAAAAAAATGAAGCTTTGATGAAATCAGAATTTTAATTGATAGATACTCAAATAAAGAAAATGAATAATCATCAAAATAAATCCCACAATGGCTGATGTCTTTTTAAAAAATATCTTAATGGAAAAATTAGTGGTTAACTTGCATAGAGAGGGGAGATTGTGCTTCATTTTCTTTAAGATTAAGGCTAAACTGTTTATCCTAGAATTTTTATCACGGAATCCATGGTTTTAAGAAAACACACCGTTACGTACATGAGATACAAAAACTGGATACACACAAAATGGACCACAGAACTAAATGTAAGAGATAAAACTATAAAACTCTTAAAAGAAAATGTATGATTTTGGTTGGAAAAGCCTTTTTAAACAGCACATCAAAAGCACAAACAACAAAAGAAGGAAACAGATCAATTAGAATTCATCAAAATTAAAAATGTCTTAGCTTGAAAGTGACACTATTAAAGTGAAAAGAAAACCTACAGAATCAAGAAAATATGCACAAATTATAGGTCTGATAAGGGATTTGTCCCCAGAATGTATAAACAACTCAAACTTAATGAAATAATAAACACATCAATTTTTTTTTAGATGAGCAAAAGATTCAAATAGACATTTCTCCAAGGAAGACATAAACATGCACATGGAAAGAGGGTCAGAATTACTAACCATTAGGGAAACATGAAATACTACTTTATACCCACTAGGCTGCCTATAACCAAAAAAAGATAGTAACAAGTAATGGTGAGAAAATGAGAAATTGGAACCTTCATATACTGAAGGAGTGAATGTAAAGTTGAAGCTGCCTTAAAATATTGTTTGACATAAACATGGAAATATCATATGACCAGTAATCCCACTCAGGTAAATTCACAAAAGAAATGAAATACACCTCCACACAAAAATTAACACAAATGTTCACAGCAACATTATTCACAATAGCAAAGAGTTAGAATAACTCATATGGCATCAACTGGTGCATGATAAATAAAATGAGATATATCCACATGATACAATCTTATTGAGAACTAAAAGAAAATGAAAGACTGAAACACGCTAAATCATGGATGACTCTTGAAAATATTATGCTAAAACTGAAAGAAGCTCACATCACAGAAGACCACATAATTCCATTTATATGAAATGTACAGTATAGACAAATCTATAGAGACAGAAAGAAGATTATTGACTGAATAAGATGTGTGTAGGGGTAGTGGAAAAGGGAGGCTGGGGATGTGGAGTAACTACTAATGGGTGTGGGGTTTCTTTCTGAGGTGATAAAAATGTTCTTATATTGACTGCAGTCATAGCAGCACAACTCCATGAATATACAAAAATCATTAAATTATACACCTTAAACGGGAGAAACTAAATAGCATGTGAATTACAGCTCAATAAAATTATTTTAAAAATTTAAAACTCCAGTTGGTCAAGCACATATGGAAACAATGATGTAGAACAAGGATCATAACAGATATATACACGAGGTGCTCCAGGAGCACAGCAGAGGGAAACAGAACTGTTCTGTGTCACTGATTTAGTTCTTATTTCCCTCCATGTGTCACTGTGTGTGTGGCTGTCAGAGTATATGCGTAAATACATGCATACATATATAACAGAATGGCCTGGTTTAGTCTCATATATGCTTGGTCTGTGTAGTAATAACAATACTTTAAAAATGCAGATGTTTATATTCATGGTTCATTACAGAGTGTAAGGAATGGTGTGCTGGAGTTAGCTCACATTCGTTCCAGAGAACTGACTGTAAGCATCACTTTCCAATTCCATGTACACATTAGAACCCTGAAATTGGCCATGCTGGGAGCATTTACATCATGGAAATCAGCAAATGCTACAGGTCAGGGCTCCTCCATCCCAGACTGCTGGTTGTTGAACATTTACCAAAATACCACTAGTTCTAAAAGTCCCTTTGAAAAATAATTCACAAAGTATCATACTTGAGATTCAGATATATTCATAAATAGCTAGAAAACTGGAGTCATTCAGAGTCCGAATTGCCTGGGGGGCACCATCAAGTCTCTGAGAAAAGATGTGTCATAAGGGACCATAGCATGATGATTCCCTTTAGCAACAAAAGCTGAGTATCAGGAAGAATCAAGCATTCTAGGTAAAACTCAAAGGCACATCAGCACCTCGGAAGAAAATCACTTTGAAGAAAACTAAAAAGCGCTAGACATAAAATTTTGGAATAAATCTGTGCTCAAGTAACCCCGATATTGGGCCCTTTTTAAGATACAAAGGGCAGTCACTTCAGAAAAGACTGCCCAGTACGCCCAGAGTTGGGATGAACTGCAAGGACCGGAAGCAGGATAGTGCAGGCGGCCCCTCAGTTTGCACTGAAGAGCTGCTGAACTGACCATCAGGGTGGCAGTGGTAGCAAGTGAAGATTACTCAGAATAAGATGGCAAATAGGATTGTCTGGTGAAGAGGGGCACCTGAATGAGTAGAAGCCAGAGCAGCAGCAGTGTGGCACTGGAGAAATATCTGGGAGAAGGGAAAACCTTAACTGATATGTGAATTCAGAATACCCTGAGATATTCGAGGGTTGCTGCTGCTGATGCTAAGTCGCTTCAGTCATGTCGGACTCTGTGTGACTCCAGAGACAGCAGCCCACCAGGCTCCCCCGTCCCTGGGATTCTCCAGGCAAGAACACTGGAGTGGGTTGCCATTTCCTTCTCCAATGCATGAAAGTAAAAAGTGAAAGTGAAGTCGCTCAGTTGTGTCCGACTCTTAGCGACCCCATGGACTGCGAGGGTTAGGGAATCTCTAAGAGAATCTAAGCAGCCACAGTATATGTGTGTGGCTCTGGGGGAGGTAGCTACCACCACCATAAACTGATCCTATGTCTATGGTAAAATCCATGCCGTAATTACTTATTTTCTTAACTTGACACCATAATATACTGTCAGCACCTTAGAGAAAATTTTCTTTTATTTCATCTTACCTCCTATGGCATTCAGAGGGCACAGTATGATCATTTGATGTTTGTTAATAATAGTAAGTGCTAATAACTACTCTGTGTAGCATTTACCATGTGCCAGGCACTGCTAAAAGAATTTTACATACACTCACTTGCAGTTTACCAGAAGGTATTAATATTCTTTCTGTCTTCCAATGTAAAAATAAACTGAGACACAGAGAAAAATAAGTAACTTACTCATGATCTTATATCTACCAGAAAGCTAGACATACAAGACAGACAGGAAGTCATTCAGAGAACATAGTTTACTATCCAGGTTTTGTCACTTTTTGATAATGTGTTCTTGGTTGTTTCAAACTATGAATGGAATATCTAATTTAATGGGTCATGGAGATCAGTTTAGTGGATTACACCTAGAATTTTCTGAAAAAAGTAAAATAGATAAGCGTGCATGTGTAGCAAATGTGAGTTGTTTTGTAAAATCATTTTTTACAGTTTTGCAAGTATGGAGGGATGTGCTTTAGGTCATAATACAAAATATTTTTTCTACTGTGGTTTGATGTCAAAATTTGAGAAACTTTGATCTAGGGCATTTCATCTTAATAGCCTCTGACCTTTAGTTTCTCTAAAGGTTTCACAGGAAACTTATTGTGGGTATGCAGTTTTCAAGAGTAGGTATTCTAAAAGAGATAAGTTTCACTTTAGAGGCTTGAAGCTTTTTTAATAGAATTAAAACATTGGGGAAAATAATTTAAATTAATGAACTACTATATTAGGGAAGTAACACCATGATCTGATTTTTCTTTTCAGAAGAGGTGTTACAGATGTTATGACGAACATGTAAGATTTTTTTAAATTGCTGAGAGCTGTGTCCAAATCACTGTGGCTCTGGCAATATTGAATAGAAAACACTACCCATGAGATTACCTCAGATGTATTATTGAAGTTATGACTGGATCACAACACTTCATTTCCACACCAAGAATGGGATAATAATATCACTATTAATGCATGATTAAATTAGCTCTCCTCTTTTAAGCAGGCTCCCAGTTCTGGAGAAAAGCCTCTTCTATCTACCTCCACCTCAAAAAAGAGAAAATCCAAAAACTCCTGACACCTTTCAGGGAAAAAAAGAAATCACCCAAGCAGAAGGCTGAAACCAGTGCAAGCAGGATATGACTGTTGTTTAACTTTGTTTTGGATAAAAAGATATAAAGAATTATATGATTGCCATTGTCATTCGTTTTCTGAATTTCTTACTTGTTACTATACTATGTAAAAGAATGAGAATTCAGAATAGCTCAAAGAAGGGAATCAGTTCTTTTTGCATATTCTTAAGTGCATATATTTAACTATATGCAAATTATATAAGCTATGACAAACCTAGACAGCATATTAAAAAGCAGAGACATCACTGTTCCCACAGAGGTCCATCCAGTCAAAGCTATAGTTCTTCCAGTAGTCATGTATGGATATGAGGGATATGTGGAATCATAAAGAAGGTTGAGTGCTAAAGAACTGATGTTTTTGAACTGTGGTGCTCAAGAAGACTCTTGAGAGTCCCTTGGACAGTAAGGAGGTCACACCAGTCAATCCTAAAGGAAATCAACCCTGAATATTCACTGGAAGGACATATGCTAAAGATAAAGCCCCAATACTTTGGCCACCCGATGTGAAGAGCTGACTCATTGGAAAAGACCCTGACTCTGGGAAAGACTGAGGGCAGGAGGAGAAGAGGGTGACAGAGGATGAGATGGTTGGATGGCATCACTGATTCAATGGACATGAGTTTGAGCAAACTCTGGGAGATTGTGAAGCACAGGGAAGCCTGGCATGCTATAGTCCATGGGGTCACAAAGAGTCAGACATGACTTAGTAATTAAACAACAACAACAAAAACATATAGTTATTTGCAAATTATATACTGTATATAAATCCTATTTATTTAACCATCTAACTTGTGGAATATTATTTCCACAAATTCAAAATTAATATTACCCTCTTTTTAATCTCCTTCAGCATCTAGCAATTCTCAAAAATTTAAAACAGATTCCTGAAATAACAAATGCCTTCTAGTGAAATGTGTCGAGTCTTAAAAACTAGGATTCCACATATTAATTGTCTGTCTTGGCTAGAGATTTCACATATCTTATCTCATTTTATTTCATAAAAAGTCCATAAAATAAGTGTCATGACTCTGATTTTAGGAAAAGAGAATGAAAAGTTATTTGGCTAGTAAGTTGTTAACTCAAGATTCATACTGGGAAGGGAGTCTGGGGGAGAATGGATACATGCACATGTATTGCTGAGTTCCTTTGCTGTTCACCTGCAACTATCACAACATTGTTAATCGGCTAGACGTCAATACAAAATAAAAAGTTTAAAGTTTGAAAAAAAAGAGTCAAAGAGAAAAACAAATTCATGCTGAAGCCTCTCTATGCCCAAGTCTCTCCATTACATTTAAGAGCAGCTAAGCCATCGCTAAAAGGGAAAGATAAGCATTATATACCACCACTTCACAAAGCATAACCTAGAGATACTTTGCCCTGTTTTTAGAGTCAATGTATTATCAAAATGAGAGGGACTGATCCATAAATAGGAGACATTTAGGCACTACAGTGACATTTTCTTTCATGATTGCATTTCATGTCATTTGCCACATGTTTGCCTCTAATCCCGTGCATGTTCCTGTACCTATGCAATATTCAGTGTGAAATTCTGTGTCAGTATATTTAAACTTCCAAAAGTCAGTAGGTTCAGAGTTGTGATTCCCATAGCAACCATAATTCCACCCCTTTGTTTTTATATAGCATTTGTATAACTGGGGAAGTTGTTAAGTTTTATATCTTAATATAAATATGCAGTCATGTTGAGTGTCTTTTTATAGCTGCTCTGGGAACCACAATTTAGAATTTTCTGATTTTCTTTGCATTTCAATTCCCAATCAGATTATTGCAATTACCGGCATTCCTCTCATTTTATTGAAGCAGTGGAAATGGGAAAAAGGAATAGCAATTTTGTTATACATTCCCATAGCTTCTATTTTAAGACATTATTTAACTGCTACAAAATTTTAAAAGATGAAGAAAGCATATTTTAAAATAAAATGGTACAAATGAAAGAATACTATGGTAAAGAAGTGAATTTTATATGTGTGCAATCACCAAATATTTTGAAATGTTTCCTTTTGGTCACTAAGAAGTAAGTGTTAAAATATAGAGACCTATAAGGTTCTTAGGTCTCTTATTAGCAGGCACTGATGTGCACTTTACAGAAGTGAAAAGAGTGTGTGTGGTTGCAGTGTGTGTGTGTGTATATGTGTGTAATGCATTTCTCTTTCCATTCAATAGAAGAGTTAAGTAGAATTAATCTTGATACACACATAGTATTTGCATGTGATTCAGTATCCTTATAAGTCCTCTGGGACTACAATGCGAATGTGTGTTTAACACCAGGAATCTTCTATTTAATAAAAGCTTACAAAAATCTTGTATAATAGTGTAGGTGTTTGGATTGAAGAAAGGAGTTTGAAGTCAGAATGGATATGCAAACAAATGCAGTAAAAAATTTAACTCATTAATACTCCCCTCCTCTACAGCAGCCCCAGTTGGTTGTCTGCAGTATGTCTAAAACTCACAAGTCACAATTTAAAAACCATTAGTGTAGACAAACTTCTACAATAAGAAATGAGCCAAATTACATGACCTGGTAATGTATTTCTTTAGTGATTTCTAGATAGTATCTCTGAAGCCATATAGGTGGCAATGTTTATGATGATTGGTCTGTTTTTTTTTTATTTTCCAAAAAAATCAACCAAAAATGTGTTTTGATAGGCAACAATATCTGTTGCCTCAAAGTTGATTAAAAAAGATTATGTGACTTATAAAATCATATCCTTTTACTCTGAATTTTTTTTTTTTGGTAAATATTCCTACCAGATTGAACTGACAAAAATGGGGCTTTGGTGAAGTTATAGAAATATAAAGCATTGTAGAGCTTTTTGGCTTTCCAAGGTAGAAAGAAAGTAAACCCCTAATATTCTATCAGTAAAGGACAAGACAGTTCTACAGGTTCTGAGTAACAAATGTCTCTCTGTTGAAATCATTTACTGCCA
Source organism: Bison bison bison (assembly GCF_000754665.1). Lineage (NCBI taxonomy): Eukaryota > Metazoa > Chordata > Mammalia > Artiodactyla > Bovidae > Bison > Bison bison. Next base: position 1,521,773 of record NW_011494784.1, read on the forward strand.
AGACTCCTTGGCAGTAATTCAGACTGGTGGAGTATCTCCCTGAAGGGACCAGAGCTGATGTTCATCAACAGGACTCAAATCCCAGAATAAGTCAACATGGGTCCCATCTCTTTCCCCCAAAATCCATCATAGCCTCAGTATCAATCAATAGAGCTACCTGTAGGCCTCAAGCTTAACTTGAGAAGCAAAACTTTATCCAGGTCATGAAGCAACATTAAAACAGTCAAAGATAAAGCCAGTATCTGCTTAGGAAGAGCCTGAACTCCAGTCACACAGCCTGAGTCATCCCAAGGTCAACCTGGATACACTGACAATCCCAAAAGTGAACTATCAACTTGGATGAACCAAGAAATGGTGTTACTCTTTGAGAATCTGTACTAAAATGTCTTCAGCTAGATTGATTCGAGGTGTGCCCTATCTCTTCTCTGACAGTATGATCAATGTTACAGTAATTTCATATCTGAGTGCTGTTGGACAATGGAGCAAGACTCAGCAAGGTTCAGTTAAGTTCGGTCACATGATTGTGTTTGAATCTTTGTAACCCCATGGACTACAGCATGCCAGGCTTCCCTGACCATCACCAACTTCTATAGTTACTCAAATTCATGTCCATTGTGTCGGTGATGCCACAAACCATCTCATCATCTGTCATTCCCTTCTTCCACCTTCAATCATTCCCAACATCAGGGTCTTTTCAAATGAGTCAGTTCTTCACATCAGGTGGCCAAAGTGTTGGAGTTTCAGCTTTAGCATTAGTCTTTCCAATGAATATTTAGGACCGATTTCCTTTAGGATGAATTGGTTGGATCTCCTTGATGTCCAAGGGAGTCTCAGGAGTCTTCTCCAACACCACAGTTCAAAAGCATCACTTCTTCGGCATTCAGCTTTCTTTATAGTCCAACTCGCACATCCAAACATGACCACAGGAAAAACCATAGCCTTGACTAGATGGCCCTTTGTTGGCAAAGTAATGTCTCTGCTTTTTAACATGTTGTCTAGGTTGGTCATAACTTTTCTTCCAAGGAGTAAGCGTCTTTTAAATTCATGGCTGCAGTCACCATCTGCAGTGACTTTGGAGCCGAAAAAATAAAGTCTGCCACTGTTTCCACTGTTTCCCCATTTATTTTCCATGAAGCGATGGGACCTGATGCCATGACTTTAGTTTTCTGAATGTTGAGTTTTAAGCCAAGTTTTTCACACTCTTCATTCACTTTCATCAAGAGGCTCTTCAGTTCTTCATAGTTTTCTGCCATAAATGTGGTATCATCTGCATATCGGAGGATACTGATATTTCTCCAGGCAATCTAGATTCCAGTTTGTGCTTCATCTAGTCCAGCATTTCTCATGATGTATTCTGCATATAAGTTAAATTAGCAGGGTGACAATATACAGCCTTGACGTACTCCTTTCCTGATTTAGAACCAGTCTTTTGTTCCATGTCCAGTTCTAACTGTTGCTTCTTGATCTGCATACAGATTTCTCAGAAGGCAAGTCAGGTGGTCTGGTACTCCCATCTCTTTAAGAATTAGCCACAGTTTGTTCTGATCCACACAATTAAAGGCTTTGGCATATTCAATAAAGCAGAAGTAGATGTTTTTCTGGAACTCTCTTGCTTTTTTGATGATCCAGCAGATGTTGGCAATTTGATCTCTGCTTTCTCTGCCTTTTTTAAATCCAGCTTGAACATCTGGAAGTTCACAGTTCATGTACTTTGAATCCTGGCTTGGAGAATTCTGAGCATTATTTTAGCATGTGAGATGAGTACAATTGTGCAATAGTTTGAGCATTCTTTGGCATTTTGTTTCTTTGGGATTAGAATGAAAACTGACCTTTTCCAGTCCTGTGGCCACTGCTGAGTTTTCCAAATTTGTGGGCATATTGAGTGCAACACTTGCACAGCATCATCTTTTCGGATTTGAAATAGCTCAACTGGAATCCCATTACCTCCACTAGCTTTGTTTAAAGTGATGCTTCCTAAGGCCCACTTGACTTCACAGGATGTCTGGCTCTAGGTGAGTGATCACACCATCAGGATTATCTGGGTCAGGAAGATCTTTTTTGTATAGTTCTTCTGTGTATTCTTGCCACCTCTTCTTAATATCTCCTGTTTCTGTTAGGTCCATACCATTTCTGTCCTTTATTGTGCCTAGCTTTGCATGAAATATTCCTTTGGTACCTCTAATTTTCTTGAAGAGATCTCATCTTTCCCATTCTACTGTTTCCCCCTATTTCTTTGCATTAGTCACTGGGAAAGTCTTTCTTATCTTTCCTTGCTATTCTTTGGAACTCTGCATTCAAATCGGTATATCTTTCCTGTTCTCCTTTGCCTTTCACTTGTCTTCTTTACACAGCTATTTGTAAGGCCTCCTCAGACAACCATTTTGCCTTTTTGCATTTCTTTTTCTTGGGGATGGTCTTGATCACTGCCTCCTGTACAATGTCACGGACCTCCATCCATATTTCTTCAGGCATTCTATCAGATCTAATCCCTTGAATCTATTTGTAACTTCCACTGTGTACTCATAAGGGATCTAATTTAGGTCATACCCAAATAGTCTAGTGATTTTCCGTACTTTCTTCAGTTTAAGTCTGAATTTGGCAACAAGGAGTTCATGATCTGAGCCATAGTCAGCTCCTGGTCTTGTTTTTGCTGTATAGAGCTTCTCCATCTTTGGCTGCAAAGAATATAATCAATCTGATTTCAGTGTCAACCATCTGGTTGGTGATGTCCATGTGTACAGTCTTCTCTTGTGTCGTTGGAAGAATGTGTTGGCTATGACCAGTGCATTCTCTTGGCAAAACTCTATTAGCCTTTGCCCTGCTTCATTCTGTACTTCAAGGCCAAATTTGCCTGTTACTCCAGGTGTTTCTTGACTTCCTACTTTTGCATTCTAGTCCCCTATAATAAAAAAGACATCTTTTCTAGGTGTTGGTTTTAGAAGGTCTTGTAGGTCTTCATCAGTTCAGTTCAGTTCAATCACTCAGTCGTGTCCGACTCTTTGCAACCTCATGAATCGCAGCACGCCAGGCCTCCCTGTCCATCACCAACTCCCGGAGTTCACTCAGACTCATGTCCATCGAGTCAGTCATGCCATCCAGCCATCTCATCCTCTGTCGTCCCCTTCTCCTCCTGCCCCCAATCTCTCCCAGCATCAGAGTCTTTTCCAGTAAATCAACTCTTCGCATGAGGTGGCCAAAGTACTGGAGTTTCAGCTTTAGCATCATTCCTTCCAAAGAAATCCCAAGGCTGATCTCCTTCAGAATGGACTGGTTGGATCTCCTTGCAGTCCAAGGGACTCTCAAGAGTCTTCTCCAACACTATAGTTCAAAACCATCAATTCTTCAGCGCTCAGCTTTCTTCATAGTCCAACTCTCACATCCATATATGACCACAGGAAAAACCATAGCCTTGACTAGATGGACCTTTGTTGGCAAAGTAATGTCTCTGCTTTTCAATATGCTATCTAGGTTGGTCATAACTTTTCTTCCAAGGAGTAAGTGTCTTTTAATTTCATGGCTGCAGTCACCATCTGCATT
>NW_011494784.1:1525619-1526982 GCF_000754665.1 Bison bison bison
AGAATACTGACGTGGTTTGCCATTCCCTTCTCCAGTGGACCACATTTTGTCAGAACTCTCCACCATGACCTGTCTGTCTTGGGTGGCCCTACACGGCATGGCTCATAGTTTCATGGAGTTAGACAAGGGTGTGGTCCATGTGATCAGAGAGGTTCAAATAAAACCTGACCATCCTTCCAGTATCCTTTGTAATGGTCAATGTCCTATAAAATATGGTGTCAGCATTTCAAGGGAATATAATAAACACTATATTTAACTCTCTCATATTATAATACCCAGGAATACAAAGAAGAAATGCCCAAGGTAAGAAAATCTTCATTAAACTGACCCTAGGTTTTGACATGCTTACAACTGCTATTTGCAAAAGATGGCAATAACCACTGCTGTCAAATATAACAGACAGCTGCAAGGAGTAGTAGTCACTTGGAAGACTCAGCATAAATGGATAATTTTATACCAATTTATGAGAATTGGTGCTCTGAGACAGAAGATGTTATTGCCACCAAAATATAGGCTGTCAAAAATGGGGATCTTAGCCCCTAGAATGTGTCTTATCTGAGGAAGAATTTGGTTCAGAGTACAAACTCCTCTATCTTCATGTTGCTTCGTATTTCACATTGAGGCACAATTTAAACTGATTGAAAGACATAGGATAAATATTTTAATTCCAAGAAGTATGAATAATAAAATTAAGGAAAATTTCTCTACAATAAAACATTTAATGAAATATCAGAATGGAGTCTATCAAACAGAAACTCAATAGCTCTTTCCCACTTAACCTATATTTCTCTGTCATCACTATGTTTGTACTTTTTCTGCCTTCTTCCCATTTAAATCCCTAATGAGGAATAAAATAGAAGTAAAAAATTTGCACATTAAATGAATGCTATCAAGTTTATTGAGACTGGGATCAATTGCAGATTATAGGAAAATTCTTGAGGATGATAGATATTTCAAAATCAAAAAGTTCATTGCCTTTTCTGTCTGCAACATTCTCCAGTCCAATGTTCTAATTTTCTTCACTTTATTTTCTCTATAGAATTTCTTTTCACTCTTCCACTGAGATTTCTGGTATCTGCTCAGTCAGGAATATGTTAATTTCCAGCAATCTCACTGTAGGGGTTTCCCAGGTGGCGCTAGCGGTAAAGAATCTGCTTGCAATGCAGGAGACACAGGAGACGTGAACTCAAGATCCCCTGGAGGAGGAAATGGCAACTCACTCCAGTTTTCTTGCCTGGAGAATCGCATGGACAGAGAAGCCTGGCGGGCTACAGTCCATGGGGTCACAAAGAGTGAGACACGACTGAGCGACTAAGCATGCACAGATGCAATCTCACTGTTGCCCACTTTTGCTCAGTGATGC
>NW_011494784.1:1527082-1527716 GCF_000754665.1 Bison bison bison
ATCTATTTCCCATGAAGTGATGGGACCAGATACCATGATCTTCGTTTTCTGAATGTTGAGCTTTAATCCAACTTTTCACTCTCCACTTTCACTTTCATCAAGAGGCTTTTGAGTTCCTCTTCACTTTCTGCCATAAGGGTGGTGTCATCTGCATATCTGAGGTCTTCATAGAACCATTCAATTTCTTCAGCATTATTGGTCAGGGCATAGACTTGGATTACTGTGATATTGAATGGTTTGCCTTGGAAATGAACAGAGATCATTCTGTCATTTGAGATTGCATCCAAGTACTGCATTTCAGGTTCTTTTGTTGACTATAATGGCTACTCCATTTCTTCTATGGAATTCCTGCCCACAGCAGTAGATATAATGGCCATCTGAGTTAAATTCCCCATTCTAGTCCATTTTAGTTTGCTGATTCCTAAAATGCCGAGGTTCACTCTTGCCATCTCCTGTTTGACCACCTCCAATTGCCTTGATTCATGGACCTAACATTCCAGGTTCCTACGCAATATTGCTCTTTACAGCATCAGACTTCACTTCCATCACCAGTCACATCCACAACTGGGTGTTGTTTTTGCTTTGGCTCTGTCTCTTCATTCTTTCTGGAGTTATTTCTCCACTGATCTCCAGT
>NW_011494784.1:1527816-1531675 GCF_000754665.1 Bison bison bison
GATGCAAAGCGGGTGGGGCAGAAGCCATCAAAAGTAAACAAAACCAGCCATCTCACTTTAGATATCTCTTAGACACTATTTTCTAGTGCTCTGACTCTCACAGTATTCGATTTTTTTTTTTACTTAGAGACTTAGCTGCAAATCCAGCAGGAAAGACCCGCCCAGGCAGATTATCTGACGTTTTCTATTATCTGTGCTTATGCTCTCCTCTGCTACTTTTGGTAACTGGCAGTGGACTCATGGTGATATGTCTACTTTCATTGTCTAGCCATTTTATTTACAAGAATGTAGTCCTTTTACATATAACAGGTCAAGAAGAGGTCTCTAATTTTAGGCACCCCCTTCAGTCTTCAGTATAACTAAAAAATTAGCTAAACACTAAATTGACAGTTTCATTCATTCCACATTTATTCAAAAGATATTTAAAGAGCTCATTTTATCAAAACTATGTCTAAACTATTCAACATATTTTGAAAAGATGGGAGGAATGACCCTTTCCTCTAAGGTAGTATAGTCCACGGTTCCTAAAGTGAGTTAAAAAATATGTATATATAATACATATTGTAGTGAAGTTGCTCAGTCGTGTCCAACTCTTTGCAACTCCATGGACTGTAGCCTACCAGGCTCCTCAGTCCATGGAATTTTCCAGGTAAGAGTACTGGAGTGGGTTGCCATTTCCTTCTCCAATGCATGAAAGTGAAAAGTGAAAGTGAAGCCACCAGGGAAGACTATAAAAACACACAACTGATATATAGAGAGAGAGGAAGGAAGTAAGAAAATATCTCCTATGTCTACATTCCCTCACTTAGTGTCTCCAAAAAAAAAAAATGGTAAAATTCAGAACATTCACTGGGCCACTCAAGCAGGTCCTTTTTTTTTCTACCTCTTCCTGTTGTTGATATGAAGATGATGCCTTCATTAGATATATATCACTATGTAACAAATCTCCCCAAAACTTGACAGCTTAAAACAACAAATATTTATTATCTTATACAGATTCTGGGAGTCAAGAGTCTGGCTGCAGCTTTGGAGACAGTTTATGGCTCAGAGGCCCTCATGAGGTTGCAGTCTAGAAGCAGAACAGAACTTCAGTCAGCTGAAGCTGTGTGGTGTCCGCTTCCAAGCTCCCTCATGCGGCTATCACCAGGAGGCCTCAGTTCCTTATTATGTAAGTCTCTCCACGGGCCTATTAAATAACACCTGGATTCTCCAAAGTAAGTGATCTAAGACACAGTGTGACCAAGACGGAAGCTGCAGTATCTTTTATAACTTAATCTTGAAAGTGCCTTACCATCACTTCTGCTATATTTATTGGTCACACAAACCAACTTTGGCACAATGTGGGAAGGAAGTAGACAAGGTTATGAATCTTAGGAGTCGGGGATCAATAGGGCTATCTTGAAGATTGACTACACAGTTTTGAGTGTTCTCTTTCTCTTCTCTCTCTGCGTGTTCATGCTTCAAGCTCCTACCGTATAGCTTGACCATAAAAAGTAAAATCCCTGGATTTGTATGTGGGTTTATAGAAAGGATGCTGAGGTCTGAGGTTAATCTACATGCTTTAAATCAGTTTCAACAATACTCTGTACTTTGCTTCTCACTTTTGTGTATAGCTCCCTTGATGAGAGGTTATTTAAAGGACAGGATTGGGCACTCTCAGATCTTCTGGTTTGGGGTTAAAAGTCTTTAAAACCATCAAAACTCTTGACCTGCATGGTGTGTGTGTGTGTGTGTGTAGGTGTCTCGGATAAGACAGTGAATAAACACATTAAAGGGGACTTCCCAGGTGGCACTAGTGGCAAAGAGCCTGTCTTCCAGTGCAGGAGACTTAAGGGACACAGGTTCAAACCTGGGTCAGGAAGATCTCTTGGAGGAGGGCACTGCAACCCACTCCAGTATTCTTGCTTGGAGAATCCCACGGACAGAGAAGCCTGGCAGGCTGCAGAGCTGTACATGACTGAAGTGACTTAACACACATTCTTAGGACATGAGATCTTAGAGATGGATGAGGGAATGCATTTCGAGGGACCTGTAGGCCATTGGAAATATTGGTTTTAATATGGGTGTACTGGGGAGACATGAATAGTTTGTTTTGAGCAAAGGAGAGTAGATAAAATTTAAACCAACAAAGAAATAAAGATATCATCTATATATAAGTAGGTTTTCTCAGGTAGCACTATGATAAAGAACCCGCCTGCTAATGCAGGAAACTTAAGAGACATGGGTTTGATCCTGGGGTCAGGAAGATCCCCTGAAGGAGGCATGGCAAGCCACCCCAGTATTTTTGCCTGGAGAAACCCATGGACAGAGGAGCCTGGCGGGCTATTGTCCAAGAGGTCACAAAGAGTCAGACACTACTGAAGCAATTTAACACACACACACACACAAGTAAGCATAGGGCTATGTTCTGTTTGTATTAATGCCTGTGGTGTTTTCATGTCCAACTGGATGATATCCAGGCACAACCAACACTACTTCTCCCTCAATTCCACTCTCAACATTTTCCCCTTTAAAATTCAGACATTAACAGCTGGCTCTCTGCAGAAAGCAAGCCCTGATGGTATCATGTGTAATTTCCATGATATAAATCCTCTCTTCATGACTGATTTCAAAGATGGCTGTGCTTACCAACTCACTCTTGAAGTTTTAACAGTTATCCCTGAGAGTATGTATGAGACAGTTCCAGGATGCTATTGTTTATATCCCACAGAGAAAACACCAAACATGACTTTTACTTACAGTAGATAGTAAACAACCATTTAACATACTAAAGTCAGTAACTATCAGTTTCCGAGTACCTATTATGTGCCAAGCATATAATTCATCCCTTATCTATCATTTCCTCACATGTCTTAAAATTACATATATAGAAAGTCATCATGTTTTTCTGTATTATAAATGAATACACTGGTGCTCCTGGAGGAAAAAGTTGCCCAAATTCACTAATTAGTGATACAGTCATGATTCGAACTGCAAACTGTTTATGAATTAAACAAATTAATATAAGATTCACTATACAGTTTCACATATCTGCTTATTTTAGGTAATTCTACATGTCACAAATTTATGATAATATTTAAACTATCATATACTTCAAAAATTAGAATAAAGCACTGGTTAGACAAGCTCTAGAATGAAACTTAAGCTCTAGTTGGGAAACTTACTTCATCTTTCAAGGGCTCATTTTCTTCATCTGTAAAATGGGGGTGATTTTATAACAATACATACAAAGCAATAGAAGATGATTGGCAAACAGTAAGCTACCAAATAAATATTAACAATCCATTCACTGTTAAGTTTTCACTGGAAAATCTCATGGACAGAGGAGCCTGGTGGGCTGCAGTCCATGGTGTCCCAAACAGTCAGGCATGACTGAGGGACCAACACATAATTACTTTTCACTGTTAAGTAGACTGGTAAACAAAAAATACATTTAGTTGATTAAATAATGATTTATGTTAAGGGCCAAGGTCATGGATAATTACATTGCTTAACAGATCATCATTTATAATACAAATAATAATAATTGCTGCTACTAACTGGACATGGAACAACAGACTGGTTCCAAATAGGAAAAGGAGTTCATCAAGGCTGTATATTGTCACCCTGTTTATTTAACTTATATGCAGAGTACGTCATGAGAAACGCTGGACTGGAAGAAACACAAGCTGGAATCAAGATTGCCGGGAGAAATATCAATAACCTCAGATATGCAGATGACACCACCCTTATGGCAGAAAGTCAAGAGGAACTCAAAAGCCTCTTGATGAAAGTGAAAGTGGAACGTGAAAAAGTTGGCTTAAAGCTCAACATTCAGAAAACAAAGATCATGGCATCTGGTCCCATCACTTCATGGGAA
>NW_011494784.1:1531853-1543968 GCF_000754665.1 Bison bison bison
GAAGAAGGCTGAGTGCTGAAGAATTGATGCTTTTGAACTGTGGTGTTGGAGAAGACTCTTGAGAGTCCCTTGGACTGCAAGGAGATCCAACCAGTCCATTCTGAAGGAGATCAGCCCTGGGATTTCTTTGGAAGGAATGATGCTAAAGCTGAAACTCCAGTACTTTGGCCACCTCATGTGAAGAGTTGATTTACTGGAAAAGACTCTGATGCTGGGAGGGATTGGGGGCAAGAGGAGAAGGGGACGAAGAGGATGAGATGACTGGATGGCATCACTGACTCAATGGATGTGAGTCTGAGTGAACTCCAGGAGTTGGTGATGGACAGGGAGGCCTGGCATGCTGAGATTCATGGGGTCGCAAAGAGCCAGACACGACTGAGTGACTGATCTGAATCTGAATCTGAATTTTCCCAAAAGGCATATAACATCAAAACTTAACTCACACTTTCCTAACTATTCTAAGGAAGCTCACAAGTACAAGCTACTGCTGATTTCACATTGAGTTTGTTTCTTTTTTTCTTTTTTAATTGATTTTTATTGGAGTATAGTTGCTTTACAATGTTGTGCTTAGTGAGTTTGTTCTCTTAATTGTGTACTATTTTCTAGCATAGATGATACATGAAAATTGCCATGTCCCTTTCATTCCTGGATTATGCCATACTATCAGTATCTGAAATACAAAGTTTGCATTACACAAAGAATACGGGAGCGAACAGGGGAATATTTTAACACAGTTATGATTACCATACTTGATCTCTTGCTGAAATCATTAGCTTGATAACCACTGTTACCCAAAAAAATGATTTTTTCTATATTCTCTTCCATCCTCTCCTTTATTCAATGTTAGGTAAACTTTATTAAAAATAAATAATTTTAGAGATTTTTTAAATAAGCCCATTCCCTAATCCTGTAATGGGTTTCTTAATTTCCACAAAGTTTATTTTATCCAATTTGGTTTGGTTTCCCCATGTTATTCTCTCAGCTAAGATATAGCTTTCACAAAGCATGCTCTCTTCTTTTTTTCTTTTACTTTCCTTAATAAGAGTTTATGTTTTCTTGTGAATCTTGCTTCCAAATTACCATTATGTCCACAATTCTTAGGGTTGTAGGATATGCGCAAATTTTTTTAGAGCAAATTCTGCTAATATTTAGCAAAACTGGCTATACCATAAGGGCTGATAATTTGTTAAAAGCTCCTTAAAAATAATTCTGACAACTTTTGTCATGAATTCTACATTATTTTTCCCTTTGTGAGGACAACTTTGTATGTAAACAAGCCAGATAATCAACCTGACTCTGTGTACACAAATAAAATTTTGGTTTGTGTAACAGTTTTCACATCTAAAAATATAGCTCAAACATATTTACTGAGATTTACTTGTTTTTCCAGATTTATGGTTTTCAAGACAAGCTTTGAAGGTGATTTATTATAAAATATATAAAAAATCAGAAACACAAAATGAGTTTGTTTTTAAAAAAAAAAAAGCTCTGGGTTTTCCTCTTAGATATGGCCTTCTTTCTCCTTACTTTACCACTTCAAACTCTATAATACATTACACTCTCCAAGTTCTTCTTATAGTCCTTTTATAAAAACATTTAAATAAAACATCAGATTGCCTCTTGCCTGACCTGGAAGGCCCCAAGCCGATTAATCCCATTCGTATACTATTCCTTTTACAATATGTAGTCAGCTCCTTTGTTAATGGCCAGCTGAGAAGGAGTGATGATAAGTAAAAAGGAAAAAAAAAAAAAAAGATTTGCTTCCATTCTCTTCTGGAAAGGAAGAACTGTTTATTCAAGACATAACAGTTTCTCTGCAATTCTCCAGTTTTGTTTGGAATTCTATAGTTAGGCCCGTTTAAGACAAACACTATTTAATAGAATTTAGCTTTATTGAGACCCGGTTTTGAATGGGCAAACCTATCTAGAGGGACACTTTTAGCACATGCCCCGACCCTTCCCACTATCCCCGACACCATGGCTCTGTACTGGATGTGTGCTGTCACATTAATAAAGGACATCAAGTCTAATAGAGACGTGCTGGGGTTCTGCAGAGTGTGAATTATTAACTCGGGTGTAGGAGAGAGTATTAAACGAACCTGGGAGGCAGAAGTCACTGTTTAATGCTCTGTTTGTATCTGATTCTTTTCTGTTTTCATACACCAATAGAAACCAGGTAAGAATGCTAACAAGAAATTTCAAATAGATAAGAGAGAATTTTAAACTGTTGCCATCAGTCTCTGCATCTGTCAGTGCACAAAGTAAACAACTTCAAATGAATTAGGCAAAACTGAGAAAGACAAAAGATACGGCAGAGAGGGAAATCAGCACCAGCGCTGTTCCTCTACACTCATTACCAAAGCTCAGTTAGCTAAGCCCTACACTCACGTGAGACAGAGGCCCAACACCTCCTTTTATTTCTGTGCCACTTCATAGGAAATCTGAGCGCTTACGAGAAAGATTGGCCTGAAAATACAGACCAATTTTTTTATCACATCACTTTTCTCTTGAAATACTTAATTTTTATAAAATATCCCATCCTTATGGTAAAATGGAATAATCTAGAACAATACCACACAGAAAAGAACATTCTTACTAGGAAAACTAGGGCTAGTCTGGGTGTTTTAATTAAAAAGTTGTTTTAAACTAAGGACTCATAAAAGTAATTCATACCTATCCAAATACTGTAAACATTTCAACTTAAAACATAAAAAAATGTGCATGTGATTGCCGATTGCTACCCCTTTGATGTAGTACCAAAGTTTTTTCCTTCTTATTTTAAAATAAGGCCTACTCACAATATACCTTCCATGATTTTTAGGATCTAGGATCAGCTTTTTTTGAACTTGAATGAGTATTCAAAAGCTGTGAACATCCTTTATAATAAGTAGAACAACTATTCTAAGTGATTATTACTAATGCCCCACTGGTTGAATATTTTGAACACTGTATTTGCTTGTAAAGTAATGTGAATGAACAATTTTCTAGATTTGTAAGATTTTCTTCTCAACTATTTTATAGTTGTGTCATCCACAGTTAAACTGCATTTTTAGCAACATACCTTTATCAAGTCTTTCCCAAAGAATCACCCATTTTCAAAGGAGCAACTATCTTTCTCTTTACACTTCTATTTGATCCATTTGTGAAATAGTAAATTAAATAAGATGAGCAAAACAGTAAGTACAATCACTGAAAAAGTTTGAGGATAAACCATGGCTCTTGGTGGTGGGTGCAAGCTCAGTCATCTCCAACTCTTTTCCTACTCCCTAGACTGTTGCCCACCAGGCTCCTCTGTCCATGGAATTTTTCAGGCAAGAATACTAGAGTGGGTTGCCATTTCCTACTCTAGGGGAATCTTCCCAACCCAGGGATCAAATCTGCATCTGTTGCATCTTCTGCATTGGCAGGCAGATTCTTTACCACTAGTGCCACCTGGGATGACTCTTGGTAAGCATACAAATAAACTTTAGATGCATTAGATGTCTTAGAAAGCACATACAAGATGCAAGAACTCAGTGAGTCACAGGCCATAATCTATACATCACAGAAGAATGAGAAAGCACTGATCAATCCAGTAGATTAGTTGCCTTGAAGTTAGTTAAGAGAGTATACACTACATTGTCATAGTGGTTAATTGCAAAGATAAAACTTTATATATAATATCTCAGCACATAACATAAGTTTATGAAATTATAAATCTTCTATAAAGAAAAATGAAGTCAGGACTCAACTCACCAGCTGCCTCAAAACTATTTGCTTTGTTCACATGGGAAACTAAACCATAAGTTGATTACTGCTTAACTATTGTTGTTCAAGTTGTGTCCGACTCTGCAGCCCTCGTGGACTGCAGTACATCAGGCCTCCCTGGCCCTCACTATCTCCTGGAGTTTGCCCAAGTTCATGTTCAGTGCATCAGAGATGCCGTCCAGCCATCTCATCCTCTGACACCCAACCTCCTTCTGCCCTCGATATTTCCCAACATCAGGGACTTTTCCAATGAGTCTTCCGTTTGCATCAGATGATCAAAATACTGGACCTTCAGCTTCAGGATTGATCCTTCCAGTAAATATTCAGAGTTGATCTCCCTTAAGATTGACTGGTTCGATCTTGCTGTCCAAGGGACTTTCAGGAGTCTTCTCCAGCACCAAAGTTCAAAGGCATTAGTGCTTTGGTGCTCTGCCTTCTTTATGGAGCAGCTCTCACAACTGTACATGACCACTGGGAAGTCCCAGGAAAATAAAGACCGTTTATTTCATGTTTATTGGTACATAGATAGGGTGATTCTTTGTACTAAATGGGTTACATTTATATTTCTAATGTAGAACTAAAATAAAATGTCTATCTGAGTAAAGTCCAGTGACCTCTTTGAGTATAATGAAAAACCCTGATAAGTCAGAATGTACCTGTGGTAGAAAGACTTCTAACCTGACCTTTACCCCCAAGATTCTCAGCCCCAGAGGTTAGCATATGTTCCCCCAGGTATTCAAACAAGTGCTAACCTAGGTACTTCTCTGAAGGCATTTTGTAACCTTAATTAAGGTTCAAAATCAGTTGATCTTATAATAAAAAGATTATCCTTTCAGGAAGATGTCATGAGTATGAAAGTTCAGGACTTGAAGGTCAGAGACAGAGGAGAACTGTTATGCATAAGAAAAAGAAAGGGTAATACAGAGAGGCAAAAAGTTTCTTGAGTGTGGTTGGATGCGAAATGGATTAGAGACCTTATGAGACAGGACTTGAAAATCAAAAGCTGGCAGGCAAAATTGAAAGCAAGGGTTAGGAACAATGGCTATTGCCCAATAGGAATTTTTGTTAGAAGTTGTTAATCAAGTTAAATTTTCTTTTCTACTACTCCATTAAATGTTCAGTAGAATTCTACATCCATTGCCACAACAAATTATCAGTGATTATCTAGGGGTATTGATAATAACATTGTATTTATTTTCATATTTCTTCTCTGCTCAAATTTGCTTCAGTGAACATGCACTAACTTTGTAATCAGAAAGTATGACAAACATTATTTTATAAAAATCAACTTTGTTTAATTATGGCAGAGTTGAGCTCCTTTTCTGAGGATACAATGGAGTACTGAGTGCTGTTTTATGGGTAGGCTAAGAAGAAAACAAAGGCTGCTCACCAACGATTATTTACATGTGGCTTACAGTTGTTCATGGACATCATATTAGCCTCTGAACTTCAAGTTTAGTAACTGAGTAGAAATAATTAATTACCAATTTTCCTATACTCTATTGAAATCATTAGCAGAAAATAAAATTGACATAATTCTGATAATATATTCAGATAGACCCTATCAGTTCAGTTTAGTTCAGTCACTCAGTCACGTACCATGGACTTCAGCACGCCAGGCTTCCCTGTCCATCACCAACTCCTGTGCCTTGCTCAAACTCATGTCCATTGAGTCAGTGATGTCATCCAACCATCTTGTCCTCCATAGTCCCCTTCTCTTGCCTTCAATCTTTCCTGGTATCAGGGTATTTTCTAACGAGTCAGTTCTTTACATCAGGTGGCCAAAGTATTGGAGTTTCAACTTCAGCATCAGTCCTTCCAGTTAATATTCAGGACTGATTTCCTTTAGGATAGACTAGTTGGATCTCCTTGCAGTCCAAGGAACTCTCAAGAGTCTTCTCCAACACCACGGTTCAAAAGCAGCAATTCTTCGGCAGTCAGTTTTCTATACAGTCCAACTCTCACATCCATACATGACCACTGGAAAAACCATAGCCTTGACTAAACGGACCTTTGTTGACAAAGTAATGTCTCTTCTTTTTAATATGCTGTCTAGGTTAGTCACAGCTTATCTTCCAAGGAGCAAGTGTCTTTTAATTTCATGGCTGCAGTCACCATCTGCAGTGATTTTGGAGCCCCAAAAAATAAAGTCTGTCACTGTTTCCATTGTTTCCCTATCTATTTCCCATGAAGTAATGGGACTGGATGCTATGATCTTAGTTTTCTGAATGTTGCGTTTTAAGCCAATTTTTTCACTCTCCTCTTTCACTTTCATCAAGAGGCTCTTCAGTTCCTCTTAGCTTTCTGCCATAAGAGTGGTGTCTTCTGCATATCTGCATATTGATATTTCTCCTGGCAATCTTGATTCCAGTTTGTGCTTCATCCAGCTTATAAAGAGGTGATTATCAGTGTGGTACCCAGACTAACAGCATCAGCATCATCTGGGAACTGGAAAATGCAAACACTTAAGATCCACCCCAGATCTACTGAATCAGAAACTCTGAGAGTAGGTTGAGAAATGTGTGTTTTAGTAAGCACACCAGGTGATTTTGATGCATGATCAAGTTTAATAACTGTTGCTAGAGAAGACCCGATCATTGCTACAACCTTACTGCCTGCTTCTGGTCACATACCATTAGGACCATGTAAAAGTTGTCTGTCTTTATCACAATCTTTGTATGTCCATTATGTTACACATAATTCATTCTTTACACATAATTCATTATTTTCCCTTGGGTTTTGTCTCTTCAAAAATATAGATGTGAACATGTTATTGTTGTTCAGTCACTAAGTGGTGTCCAACTCTTTGCAACTCCATGGATTGCAGTATGCCAGGCTTCCTTGTCCTTCACTTTAAAAACCTCCCTTGTCCAGTGAATGATGGTGATGCCTTCTAACCATCTGATCCTCTGCCCTGCTCTTCTCTTTTTGCCCAAAATCTTTCCCAGAATCAGGGTCTTTTTCCAATGAGTCAGCATTTCACATGAGGTGGCCAAAGTATTGGAGTTTCTGCTCCAGCATCAGTCAGTCCTCCCAATGAATATTCAGAGTTGATTTCCTTTAGGAATGACTGGTTTGATCTTGCAGTCCAAGGGACTTTTAAGTCTTCTCCAGTGCCACAGTTTAAAAGTATCAATTCTTTGGCACTCAGCCTTCTTATAGTCCAACTCTCATATCCATACATGACTACTGGAAAGACCATAGCTTTGACTATATGAAAATTTGTCAACAAAGTGATGTCTCTGTCTTTTAATACACTGTATAGCTTTGTAATAGCTTTTCTTCCAAAAATCAAATGTCTTTTAATTTCATGGCTGCGGTAACCATTAGAAGCAATTTTGAAGTCCAAGAAAATAAATTCTGTCACTGCTTCCACTTTTTCCCCATCTATTTGCCATGAAGTAATAGGATCAGATGTCATGATCTTCATTTTTTGAATGTTGAGTTTTAAGTCAGCTTTTTCATTCTCCTCTTTCACCTTCATCAAGAGGCTCTGTAGTTCCTTTTCACGTTCTGCCATTAGAGTGGTATCATCTGTCTATCTCAGGTTGTTGATTTTTCTCCCAGCAATCTTGTTTCCAGTTTATGATTCATCCAGCCTGACTTTTAACATGATGTACTCTGCATATAAGTTAAATAAGCAGGGTGACAATATACAGCCTTGACATACTCCTTGCCCAATTTGGAACTAATCCATTGTTCCATGTAAGATTCTTTCTGTTACTTCTTGACCTGCAAACAGGTTTCTCAGGAGATGTAAGGTGGTCTGGTATACTCTTCTCTTTAAGAATATTCTAAAGTTTGTTGTGATCCACACAGTTAAAAGGCTTTAGCATAGTTAATGAAGCAGAGTAGACAATTTTTCTGGAATCCCCTTGCTTTCTCTATGATCTGACAAATGTTGGCAGTTGACCTGTGGTCCCTCTGCCTTATCAAAACCCAGTTTGTACATCTGGAAGTTATTGGTTCATGTACTGCTGAAGCCTATCTTAAAGGATTCTGAGAATAAACTTACTAGCATGAGAAATGAGTTCATTTGTATGGTAGATGGAACATTCTTTGACACTGTTTTTATTTAGGATTGGAATGAAAACTATTATTTTTCCAGTCCTGCAGTCACTGCTGAGCTTTCCAAATTTGCTGACATATTGAGTGCAGCACTTTAATAGCATCATCTTTTAGGATTTGAAATAGCTCAGCTGGAATTCCACCCCTTCCACTAGCTTTGTTTGTAGTGATGTTTCCTAAAGCCCACAGGACTTCACACTCTAGGATGCTGGGCTCCAGGTAAGTGACCACACCATCATGGTTATCCAGGTAATAAAGACCTTTCTGTATTATTCTTCTGTGTATTCTTGCCACCTCTTCTTAATCTCTTCTGCCTCTGTTAGGTCCTTACCATTTCTATTCTTTATCATGCCCATCCTTGCATGAAATGTTCCCTTGATATCTTCAATTTTCTTGAAGAGATCTCTAGTCTTTCCAATTCTGTTGTTTTCTTCTACTTCTTTGCATTGTTCATTGAAAAAGGTCTTCTTATCTTTCCCTGCTATTGTCTGGAGCTCTGTATTTAGTTGGGAATATCTTTCTCTTTCTCCCTTGCTTTTTGTGTAAAGCTTCCTCAGACAACTACTTTGCCTTCGTGCATTTCTTTTTCTTTTTGGGGTGGTTTTGGTCACTCCCTCTGTACAATGTTATGAACCTCTGTCCATAGTTCTTCAGGCACTTTGCTTACCAGATCTAATCCCTTGAATCTATTTGCTACCTCCACTGTATAATCATAAGGGATTTGGTTTAGGTCATACCTGAATGGCCAAGTGGTTTTCCTTACTGTCTTTGATATAAGCTTGAATTTTGCAATAATGACTCACAATCTGAGCCACAGTCAGCTCAAGGTCTTGTTTTTCCTAACTGTATAGAACTTTTCCGTCTTTGGCTGAAAAGAATGTAATCAATCTGATTTCGGTATTGACGATCTGGTGATGTCCATATGTAGTCATCTCTTAGATTGTTGGAAAAGGGTATTTTCTGTGCCCAGCATGTTCTCTTAACAAAACTTTGTTTGCTTTGCCCTGCTTCATTTTGTACTCCAACGCCAAACTTGTCTGTTACTCAAGTTAACTCTTGACTTCCCACATTTGCATTCCAATCCCCTTTGATGAAAAAGACCTCTTTTTTGGTGTTAATTCTAGAAAGTCTTGTAGGTCTTCATAGAACAGGTTAACTTCAGCTTCTGTGGCATCAGTGGTTGCAGCATAGACTTGGATTATCATGATGTTGAATAGTTTGCTTTGAAATAAACAGACCATTCTGCATTTTTGAGATTGCACCCAAGTGTTACATTATGGACTCTTTTGTTGACCTTGAGAGCTACTCCATTTCCTCTAAGAACTTCTTGCCCACAGTAGTAGATATAATGGTCATTTGAATTAAATTCACCCATAGAATAAACCTATTTAGAATTCTATGTTCAAAGTGATATTTTTACAAAAGTCAATAATGTGGTAATAATATTTAATAATTTAAAGATCCAGAATATCTGATTACCCTTGTGATCACATGAATGTATCAGTCTATTTTCTTGACACTTAGTGCAAGCAAGTAGCTTTTGAGAGGAGACAATGGCAATCCTTTTCTTAAGTAAACCCATGTATAAATATCATGGGCTTTCTAAAGACACTTCATTTTCACTTGTTCATTCACACAGCTCTGTTGCTACATTTCTGCAAAGATTAAGGCTACTGTAATAAAATATTTTCTACCAGGACTGAAAAAATCAGCTTATATCATGCCAAATGTCTTATGGACCCATTAATTATAAGGGAAAAAAGGGTAGAAGATAAAATGTGTATGGAACATAAATGTTTAACCACCACATAGAGCTTGAATAATTAATGGAATGATACCCTTTAGTGCAGAGCACCATATCTTTAAAATATAGGAGAATATAAGTGCACTATTTCAATATTTAAGCCAAAGTAAGTGATGTAGTTTCTGCATGTGAACTATATGTCTGGGCAAAGGATTGAACAAATGCTTCATAATAATAAAATGGCTTTTAAATGTGAATTGGTCTCATAAGGCATAAGGATTTCCCTAACCAACACAATTTATTCAGAGTAAGATTAGCAAAGACAATTTCTGAAGCAATAATATTCATTACCTCCACATTTTATAATATTGCTAGTTCAGTGTATCTGAAGTGGTCCAGTGTGTTTAGATTGAACTTTCATCACATCTAAACAGCTTAACTGATAGTTACTTGATAACTCTTTTATGAAGCAGTTTTTTTATTAATGCTTTCATATTTCTGGTTTATGATGCCATTAAAGTCATCATTTGTCACATTAGTAACAGAGAGATTCTTAAAATATCCCTAGCAGCAATTCAGGATGGCTTTTAATGTCAGCATAAATTCCTGTACTACTAAACTAGCTATTTGAAATATTAACAGCGTTGTTTGCAATTTCAAAATATATATGACAACCTAAGTATATGATGTAGATCCCTGGTTCAAGGGAACCCAGTTAGAAAACCTAAAGAAATGAAGCTAAAGTATTTTGGCATGACCTAACATTGGCTTAATAGCAAAGAAAATACAAGGTTCCTCCTTTGGTTGTGCAACAGATTGGTGAAGTTTCTGCCATAGAATTGTGTATTCTCCAAGGGCAAAACAATTTAAAATGGGAAGAGATAAGAAAAATCTAAATTGTCTGGAGTGCTATTCTATAGTGAATCCATCTCAGTTCATAAACTCACAGCTATGGTTTCCAATTTTTTAGAAGCTAAAACACTGTATCAGACATTGTTGTTTTCTCTCCTGGCATTGCATCCTGATCTGGGGACATTTTCTAGAAGGCCATGGATAAGACTTCAGAGATCTAAAATTAGACTGGATTAAATGTGGTTTGCTGCCACAGGCTTGTGTACATATGTAACACCGTCCTAACACACTTTAGCTGTTCTGTACTTGGAAATAAATGGAGTATTACTGTCATGAACCCCACTGTTGGGCTGCTTTGGAGCCAGGCTTCACATGATGTATGGTTCTGATGTATCTTCAAAATTATTGAGATAATAGAAAAGGGCTTCTTTATTCTTTCATGGATGTGTGAGGACAACAGATCTCATCTTCTAAAAGGATTGACTCTTCACAGAGGGTTAGTTAGCTCTTATGCTTGGTAGATATCTAATGAAAGGTATCTCATAGGTCAATCCATTACCATAGGGCTCTGAGGTAGCTTTATGTTTGTAAAATGGAGACCTAACAGGAAAATGCTCATTTGTTATTCCACTATCCTTCCTTGGATTGTAGAGTGCTGCTCTTGAAATATCTATCATTTAATCACAAAGAGCATCACAGTAATATAAAAAATGAGCACTGAATTAGAAATCAGAAAGTTCTTGTTTCCAAACCCAGCCATGCCCCTTAGTAGTTGCATATGCTTAGAAAGAAAAAGAAAGTGAAGTCGCTCAGCTGTATCCGACTCTTTGTGACCCCATGGACTGTAGCCCACCAGGTTCCTCCATCCATGAGATTTTCCAGGCAAGAGTACTGGAGTGGGTTGCCATTTCCTTCTCTAGGGGATCTTCCCAACCCAGGGATCGAATCTGGGTCTCCTGGATTAAAGGCAGACGCTTTATCATCTGAGCCACCAGGGAAGTCATACACTTGGTCAACCTTTAAATCTTGCTGACCTTATTCTCTTCAACTTATAATTACTAGAAATATCTGTTTTATCTACTGCAAAATGTAATTAATATAAAAATACTTGGAAATATAAAATATGTGAAACCAGGGCTACTAATTAAACCATACCTGACATTTCAAAATGCTAATTTATTATATAGCTATTCTGCCTTGAAATTATTTCTCAGTTGTGAAATTGATCTGTATATTATCATTATTAAAGCTTTTACTTTTTAAATGTGCTTTTGGACATGGTATTAAAACAGGAAAAGAGTGTCATGATCAAAATTTTCATGCCTGACTATACCAAGTTATTCCTCTTTCTGAAAGTGCTATGTTGAAATAAACTGTTTATGGTCATCACTGTGAAAGGACTCTGAAATATTTTTTTGTTGAAGAATTCATTTATCCATTGGAAATGTATCATAATTCTCAGTGGTATAAGCCTTAACTAGCTCTAGATGTTAAGTGGACCCATGAGGAGTAGGGTTTTCATGACCAAGAGACCAAATAATTACTAGCAATTATGAAGAGAAATGGTCATCACAATTTTTCACCCATCTGTATCAATCAAGGTTCGTTGGTGAACAAGAACCAATAGGATGTGTGTATGTGTGTGTTGAAAGTGTATACACACACACACACATACACATATAGGGAGAAGAGAGAGAGTATAAT
>NW_011494784.1:1544068-1545219 GCF_000754665.1 Bison bison bison
TGTTTCCTTGTCTTTAGTTTCTAGAGCTGCCTGTATTCCTTGGCTCATGGCCCCTTTATCCATCTTCATGGTCAGCAATGTGACATCCCTCTGTGCCTTCTTCTAGGCTCACATTCTCTCTGACCACAGCTGGGAAAGGTGCTCCACTTTTAAGGACTCATGGTTAGACTGAACCCTTCCACATAATCCAAGATAATATCCCATCCAGAGGTTCTTAACCTTAATCGCATCTGCAAAGTCTCTTCTGCCATCCAAAATAACACATTCAGTCACTATGGATTAATATGTGGACATTTTTGAGGGTCATCATTCTGTCTACCTAATGTTATAAAATTATTTTAGAAATATATGTTGATAAAAAAAAATCTTCTTACTTTTCAGCAAAGTGGCTTGTACAGTATTAGCTCCTTCAACTGGGAAAAATAGAGAAAAAAATCTATGTGTTTCCATATGATACTTAGAACCAAGAACATATTCAAATTTAAAAAATAACAAAATTACAGCATTAACTATATATCCTAATCAATATCCTTTCTTAATTACTAACAAAGCAGCTTGTATTATAATTGAAGTTCATTTGTCTTCATTTTAAAAAATATATTTTCTGCACAGTTGTGGCTTGATAATTAAAACACTGTGTTCAGGGACCATCTCCCTCTAAATAAGAGCCATTATTGTCTGGTGAAGTCATTAACTTGGATTAATTGGGTCACAGTAGTATAAAAAAATGTGGATGACTTCCAGCTTTTAGGAGAGCATTGAGAAACTAGTTCTGTTATATTTAGAGTAATATAAATTTAAGCTCCATGAAGTCAAGTGCTGTATTTTATCTGGTTCACTTCTAGGGCAGTGCCTATTACAGAGTAAATATTGAGTATTTAAATATTTTTGAAGGAAAAGTTCAGTTCAGTTCAGTTCAGTCATTTAGTCACGTCCGACTCTTTGCAACCCCATGAATCACAGCACGCCAGGCCTCACTGTCCATCGCCAACTCCAGAAGTCCACCCAAACCCATGTCCATTGAGTCGGTGATGCCGTCCAACCATCTCATCCTCTGCTGTCCCCTTCTCCTGCCCTCAATCTTTCCCTGCATCAGGGTCTTTTCAAATGAGTCAGCTCTTTGCATCAGGTGGCCAAAGTATTGGAGTTTC
>NW_011494784.1:1545448-1547670 GCF_000754665.1 Bison bison bison
TAAGTTCTTTTAATTTCATGGCTGCAATCACCATCTGCAGTGATTTTGGAACCCAAAAAAATAAAGTCAGCCACGGTTTCCACTGTTTCCCCATCTATTTGTCATGAAACAACGAACAACTAAATGAGTCACTATATTGACCGAGAGGTATAGAAGTATTTGGGAACCTAGAAAAAGTTTAGAAGAAAGGTAAAGTATTATTTGAATGTTTCACATTAATCTGATTTGCAAGAGACTAATGGTGATTTTTTTATTGCCCCTTACCTAAGAGCATGGTGACCAATTTGGAAATTTTAACTCACAATAGATTTGAATCTGATGTACATACAGAACTAGTAGTTACTTCAGATCACTCATCCTCTTTTCTTGCTTATTGATTGTTCAGATACATGCTAAAAAATAATTAGAATATCTTACCAGGCTCTAGAAATGATTAAGCACATACATGTAACTGGATCAAATAAAAAGTTTCTCTGAAGCTCTCATGATAGATACTGAAAGAAACACAGTTTTCCCTTGTAAAAGAGAGCCATGCCATATGAGGGAAAGTTCTTTGAACTTCATGGAAACCAAATGCTTGCTGACTTTAAAAAAGCACTAACTTCTAAAGTGGACCAATCATACTCTCAAAAATAGGCTTACCAATTCCTAAAATGCCCCTTTCTTTCAACTCTACACCATCTATCCTTCCCTCTAAAGCAAATTTTGTGAAGAGCAAATTCTTGGAAGAGTAGAACTAAATCCCACCAAGGTCTTAAGAGAACTTGAGGTAAAAATGCCCTGCAGCAAAACTCTTTGCTTGGTACCAGCTGATATTGAAGCAGAAGTTGCAATGATGTGGCCTTTTTCTTACTCAGTAAGGTGTTTTACTAACTTTTCTTAATTGCACTCTGACTGAATAACATGCCGCTTTAGTATTTGATTGTCTACAGAATGAATATGACCATACACCAACATGATTCATTTACTGTGAAGTTCCGTCAACGTATTAAGCACTTAAAAAACACACAGTCATTCACCTAGCTTTTTACATCAGCCCCACAGTTAAGCCATTAATATGCCAAAATAAGGAGATAGTTGGAAAGGAATTAAATAACTTGATAAAGAGGGTTCAGAAACTAGGAATGAACTCAAGCTTGACGAACTAGGAATAAACTCAAGCTTATTAACCAAACTAAATGTCCTAAAAAGAGACTGGAAAAGAAATATTATAAAGAGGAAGGACAGTTTTCTGAGATGATCATTAGGCATGATTTGTCTCACATGCCTGATGTATTCGGAATCTCTAGACATTATTATATTTAATATCAAGAGTGACAATCATCTATTGCATGTAGATAATCAGACAACATGGATAATTTTTCTTTTAACTTCGCCTTATTGAGATGTTTTATGCCTCCATACTGATTATACCATAAGGAGCCCAGAATGTAAAGACACAAATATTTTTAAAAAATCTTTTTTGTGTGTTTCTCCCAAGGGAAAAACTGCCATCATCAGCAAAGTAACTCTGTAGTTGCATTCTAATCTATACCCTTACAGGCACAGAACACTAGCAAGGAAGAAAACATGGTGGAAATACTGAAATGGATATAGAAAAATATGAATGCATGAAAATAACTGTCCATATGTGGCTTATTCAAGACTTTTTTTCTGTTATTTTACCCAACTGTGATTTTCTCTCTGATATGCTGGTAGTATTTACAAACTTTAAAGATGAAGAAATGAACTCCTTCCTGAACATATCTTCATTTACTCTGAATGCCCCAGCATAAAAGTATTTAGAAAATTCAAAGGGCAAGTTCCCATGAGAAACATATGAATTTTTTTCTATATAAAACAATGTCATACTTTTTCTTTCTCTTGAATCAAGTAGTACTTCACTCAGGCAGTCTAAATAAAAAAAAGATCATAAATACTCATTGAAGTTTTGAC
Organism: Bison bison bison; assembly: GCF_000754665.1. Taxonomy (NCBI): domain Eukaryota; kingdom Metazoa; phylum Chordata; class Mammalia; order Artiodactyla; family Bovidae; genus Bison; species Bison bison. The sequence continues at coordinate 1,547,384 of NW_011494784.1, forward strand.
TGGGAAAAATGCCTTGGGGTATATTATTTACACCAATGTGTATATACCACATTATGCAATTGCATAAAAGATAAACATACAATACTTTAAAAGTGTGCTGCTGTCTCCTGCTGCTGCTGCTGCTGCTGCTGCTAAGTCGTTTCAGTTGTGTCTGAATCTGTGCGACCCCATAGATGGCGGCCCACCAGGCTCCCCCGCCCCTGGGATTCTCCAGGCAAGAACACTGGAGTGGGTTGCCATTTCCTTCTCTAATGCATGAAAGTGAAAAGTGAAAGAGAAGTCGCTCA
>NW_011494784.1:1547770-1562235 GCF_000754665.1 Bison bison bison
CCCCCGCCCCTGGGATTCTCCAGGCAAGAACACTGGAGTGGGTTGCCATTTCCTTCTCTAATGCATGAAAGTGAAAAGTGAAAGAGAAGTCGCTCAGTCATGTCCGACTCTTTACGACCCCATGGACTGCAGCCCACCAGGCTCCTCCGTCCATGCGATTTGCCAGGCAAGAGTACTGGAGTGGGGTGTCATTGCCTTCTCCAATTGTGATCTCTAATCAAACATTAACTTTTCCCCATACTTAAAGATCTATAAAATGAACATATAGGTACTATATTTACTGAAAAATATCTGTTTATAAGTGGAACCACGTAGTTTGAACTCACACTTTTCAACAGCCAACTGTACATACAATGGAATAATATTCAGCATTAATTAAAACAAAGAGTGAGATTCTGATACATGCTATGAAATGGATGAACCTTAAAGACATTTTGTTAAGTGAAATAAGCCAGTCACATAAGGACATTGTATTAGTTCACTTAGAGGAAGTACCTAGAGCAATCAAATTCATAGAGACAGAAAGTAGAATAGTGAGGACCAACTTAGAGAAGAGGGAATGGGGAGTTAATGTTTAATGACTTGGGGTTTCCCAGGTGGCACTAATGGTAAAAAAAAAAAAAGAAAGAAAGAAAAACCACCTGTCAATGCAGGGACAAAAAGATGCAGGTTTGATTCCGGGGTCAAAAAGATTCCCTGGAAAAGGGCACAGCAACCCACTCCAATATTCTTGCCTAGAGAATCCCATGGTCATAAAAGCCTGGCCAGCTACAGTCCATGGGGTCACAAAGAGTCTGACGCTACTGAAGTGATTTAGCACGCATGCACTGGTTCAGATTTGGCAAAATGAAAATCTTCTGTGGATGGATATTGGTGATGATTTCATAACAATGTGAAAATACCAAATGCCACTAAACAGGACACTTAATTAAAATAGTAAATTTTATGTTATGTACATTTTATTACAGTAAAAGAAAAAAGATGCTATTTTTTTGTAAGGGGACTGGTAAATTTTATTCACTAAATTAAAAATACATATATAAATAAACACACTAAAGCCAAGAAAAGTCAGAGAGATTAAGAGAAAATATGTGCCATACACATAACCCAGAAAATCAGTACCTCAAACATACGAAGAATTTATATTTAACAATAAAAAATAAGTGTAAAATGTGCATAAGCTGTTAACAGAAAAAGTCACTATCACAGAAGATGTTCAAACATCCCATAAGTATATCAAAAGTTGAGTCACCTCAGGTTTGTTCCCTATGTCTGTGTCTCTATTTCTGTTTTACAAATAAGATCATTTATACTGGTTTTCTAGAGTCCATATCTATGCATTAATATGTGATAGTTATTTTTCTCTGACTGACTTCACTCTGTAGGACAGTCTATGTGTCCATCCACATCTCTACAAATGATTCCATTCATTTTTTCTGGCTGAGTCATTTTCCATGGTACATGTGTACCACATCTTCTTAAATGTATGGATACCAAAGAGGAGAATGGGTAGGGAAAGAAAGGATGAACTGGGAGCTTGAGATTGACATATAGATACTACTGATACTGTGTATAACAGATAAATAATGAGAATCTATTGTATAGCTCAAGAAACCCTACTCAATGCTCTATGGTGACCTAAATGGAAAGAAAATCCTAAAAAGAGGGGATACATGTATACATATAGCTGATTCACTTTGCTGTATGGTAGAAACTAACACAACATTGTAAAGCAACTATATCCCAATAAAAATGAATTTACAAAGATAAAAATAAAAATAAATAAACTAAAAGAGCACTAGATTAAAAAAAAAGCATTGATCCATCTTACATAAGAAAACAGACAGGAAAACATTTTTTAAAATGTTGTGTCACCTCAGGCATAATCAGTTAAAATGTAACACTATTTCACATACAAATGATAATATTGTGAAGGAATTAAACTAGTATCTTTTTTATTTTTTCTGTTTTTATTGGTAAAAGGTACATAATATAAAATTTATCATTACTCAATCTTTGTTAAAAGAAATATTTTTTCTTGATATCCAAAGCCTAGCTTTGTGATTTTTTTTTCTAAATCATTATTTTAAAGAAAACAGAGAGCTCTTCCCTTTACTCTTTCTTTTCCTCTTCTTCACTTCTAGAACAATTTATCCCAAAAGCCATTACTTGGGTTCAGCAATGTAAGTATTTACATGGACAGAGGGATAGAGACACACAGCGTGCTGTAGAAGATGTCACAGTTGGATCCAGGTAAAGAGGGTGTCCATGTGGGAGGAGCAGGTTTGTATCATCTTACTGTTGTCACCAAGATCAGACGCTCACATAGTAGAGAGGGAGCCGAGGAAGGTAGTTTAGCAATGGAGACTGTCCACTGTGGGGTACTAGAGTTTCAAGAGGTACAGAGGCTCTATGCTGGAGGACAATCTGGTATAAGATACTAGAACCTGGATGCATCTGAAGAGGCATTGTGCTGTGGGTGTTTGAGCCTCAGGGACATTCTCCTGTGGCTCCTGTGCAGGAGGAGGAGATGTCTTAGTGTAGAGTATTAGACCCAGCTGTGATGAAGAGGGATAAGACAGTGATGGGAGTTCAATTACATATAGGAGAACTGAACAAATAAATAAATATATTAAGGACAGTGGAAGCAAGGTTTCTTGCAAAAAAAAAAAAAAAAGAAGAGTTACAATAATAAAACTCTAACTCTATAGAACTGGACTTAAAATAGAAATATCAGTGTAAAACCATTGATTTCAATACAAACAGATAAAGTCAAAATAAGAAGAAATGTGAATGTTCATGTACACATACTTTCTATATTTATCTCCTGAGAAGGTCTGGGAAGAGTGACATTCCAACACAAAAGTATGGCTAGTGCCCAAACTTAGGCTCTAAATGTCATTCTCCAGTAAAAGGAACCAGGACTCCTTGGAAGTGGCTGCTTCTTGGTCTAGAGGAGGAAAATATAACACGAGCCTGGTATATCATTGTGCCAGACAGCAAGGAAGCAATCAAATAATAGAATTCATTGAGAAAATGAATAAAAGTGAAAGCCAGCTTCAAACAGGTACCATAATTTGGAAATGACTTGAAAGGCATGAAATTAAAATAATTACAATAACAGTTTATAACTCTAGTATTCTTGCCTGGAAAATCCCAAGTACAGAGGAGCCTGGTAGGCTACAGTCCATGGTGTTGCAGAGTTGGACACAATTGAGTGACTAAGCTTGGCACAGTATACATAAATATAAAATCAGGTAAATAATAGGATGCTTACACAGTCTCAAAGCATCTTATCAAAAAATATTAATCACAAAAGGAAAATGTGTGAAGAAGCCTTAGAAGACACCACCTTAAATAAAAATGAAAGTGAAACTCATGACTACTCTTTGCAACCCCATGGACTATATAGTCCATGGAATTCTCCAAGCCAGAATACTAGAGTGGGTAGCCTTTCCCCTCTCCAGGGGATCTTCCCAACCCAGGGATCGAACCCAGGTCTCTTGCATTGCAAGCAAATTCTTTATCAGCTGATCTACAGGGGAAGCACAAGAATACTGGAGTGGGTAGCCTATCCCTTCTCCAGCGGTTCTTCCCAACTCAGGGATTGAACTGAGATCAAATTTAATAGATCACTAGAACAAATCAAAATCATGTATATACCTAATAGGATGCAATGAGTAAATATGAGACAAAACCAAATCGAGGTCATTCTCCAAAAATATTTGGTTTATGCCCTTCAAATGTTTCAACATAAAAAAGCTGTAGCAGGCTGAATAGTGTCTCTCAAATATGCCCACATCCTAATCCCCGGAGTCTGTGCATGTTACTTAACATGGCAAAGGGATTAAGTTAAGGATCTTGAGATCAGAACTTTGTCCTGGATTATCCCAACACAACAATCCTTCTAAGAGGGACCTATGAGCAACTGAAATCAGAGGAGAAGGTGATATGACAGAAGCAGAGATAGGTGCGATGCACATTAAACACAGAGGAAGGGGCCATAAACCAAGGAATACAGGAGGTCACCAGAAGCTGATAAGTAAGTTCTGAGAAAGGCATGGGTTGGACATAAAAATGTGGGTGTCACTGACATATTATGTGTATAAATTATGATGGTATATAGAAAAGAAATAAGAACGAATTCTCAGCATAAGACATAGTTGGGGATCTAGGAATTATTCTTTTCTCAGTGCTGAAAGATCCAGTGATCAGACAATTCCCTGGCTCTAAGATGAAATATCGGAGAAGGCAATGGCACCCCACTCCAGTACTCTTGCCTGGAGAATCCCATGGATGGAGGAGCCTGGGGGGCTGCGGTCCATGGGGTCACTGAGGGTCGGACATGACTGAGCAACTTCACTTTCACTTTTCACTTTCATGCAGTGGAGAAGGAAATGGCAACCCACTCCAGTGTTCTTGCCTGGAGAATCCCAGGGGCCAGGGAGCCTGGTGGGCTGACGTCCATGGGGTCGCACAGAGTTGGACACGACTGAAATGACTTAGCAAGATGAAATATAAAATGGAGGTAGAAAGTGGGGGAGCAGAGGTTTTATATTAGGAAAAAAAAAGAGAAAGGACCTATATGTTATATTCAACATTACACACTTTAAACATGAAGTTTTAGAGACAAAGAGACAATTATCTCATGTGAACATATAACATTAAGTGAAAAAAAAAACAGGATAAAAACCTAAATGTACATCATGATTTCAGTTGATTATATATATATGTATCATATATGAGTTTGAGTATGTGTATGTAAATATTATAATTCAGCTATACTTCAATCTAATGTGTAGAAAGTTGACATTTAATTTTGCTATCAGAAATGAATTCTTTTTTGAATTCTCATTTCTGTATTATAGCAGAAAAACTATTTTTTTTTTTCTGATATTTTAGTCCCTTCTAATTTAAACATTTTTCTCCTTCAAATAAATATTTATTATAAGTATTACTATTTTATATCATCATTTGCTACATTTTCTCTAAATTTTCCCCACTGCCAAATATAACCTCCCGAATTCCGAGAAGAATTTTTTTCTGACATAATAACATGTAATATTAATAATCAAAAGAAATTTTAAATGGGTCAAAATGCCTGCCCTATCTTCCAAAGTTGTCACAAGGATTTTAAAATGCAATGAGTACTAAAATTTTAGAAAACTATAACATATGCTTCAAATAAATTCTCATCTTTTCAGTTCACTGGGATGCACTAAACAATTATTTTAGTTTCTGGTTATGTTTTAAAGACCAATAATGAATATTTTACATATTTTGGTCCATGTGTAAAAATCTGCTTATGTGAATAAAAATGCATTTCTTTGTGTAAGATCAATCAGAAAAATGTGGAGTTTCTCTCTGGGAATGGCTATATCAGAAAAAGTCTAAGGAAAGGAGACATGGCAGTGTGTAGTTTTAAAATGATTACAAGATAATACTGATACATGTCTCATCCCCTCTACCTACCCAGATTATGAATGACTTCTCCCTGTTATCTACATTTTATTATTCTACCAAATTAGATCACCAGAAGAAACATGACTGAACTGTATTATCTCAGTCCCTGTAGAAGTGTCTTTACTACTATGATTTCATTTTATATCATTGTTTACTCTAATAAAGAGCGATGTAGAGATATTTCTGCATCTGCCATAAAACCGCTAAGTATACTGCCATGACTTTATTAAATGCCCTTTAAAATCCCAAATGCTAGTTTTCCCCCTAGAATTTAATAGCAAAAACAGTTTATCTCTGCTGAAGAATCAGTCTTCTTCCATTTATCAGACACTGATAACTAGGTAATCTGTCATCTTTCCCTCTTTCCTTTGGCTTTCAGGAGACCGATTAAATTTCAGGCTTAATTACAGAAATGTCTCATAATTTATTTTCCTCTATTTGTTTCCCCTTATATCTTTTACATAATTTTTAATCTTTAGCTTTCATTTAGCTAATTAGTATTATAGCATTTTAGAGACAATTTTAAAGAAGATGAAGTATAAACTACAAAAACAAATTTAGAAAAGTTGTGGCCCAGAAAAATCTCAGTAAATAAGTGAAGCAAGGGGAAAAAGTAGAGCTCGGATCAGGGCCTCAGTGGATGAGGGATCACTTAAGGAATGAGGCAGGGACGAACACTGAACCTCTTTTTCAGTGAGGATGAGGAACAGGAGAGAAGGTCAGCACTAGAGGATAGGTTTGATACAGCAACCCAGGCAACTCCATAATTCTTGATAAACAATGAATGAAAGCAGGGAATGAAAGATAGTAAGCTCAGAAAGGAAGTCTGAAATTTTCCCAGAGAGAAAAATAATTTTAGCAAAGCCCATGTGGTTTTCCCTGAAGCTTGTCATGTTCCAGGCAGAGCTCCTTGGAGGATAAGGGAGCCTATCTGGTATAAAAGAGAACCTGTCCCTATATAGCCTACATCATTAGAATGCAGACCACTCAAATGCAAGTTACCTCTTTGTTGAACTATACCCCCACCACCAGCCTGGTAGAAGCCATCTCTGTGAAAGTCTATTTAAAGAACTCAGTAATGTATAGAAAAGAAGCAAATAAATTTCTTTGGTATTAGAGATCTCTATGCTTTTCATTAACTCCTGGAACAACTGTAAATTTAGATCGTTATCAGACATAATACAAAAGGTATTGTTATGACCATTTCTTTGGGGTTAACACATACCAGTTCTGTGAATTTGGTAGATCCCTCTGACCATCCCCAGTGAAGGCTGTCTGCAATACCTGTGGCCTTAAAAATGTGGCCAATAATTAGTGCCAGTAAACTGTATTTCTCAAAAGAGGCTCAGTCACCATTGCTGCTGCTGCTGCTAAGTTGCTTCAGTCGTGTCCAACTCTGTGCGACCCCAGAGAAGGCAGTCCACCAGGCTCCCCCGTCCCTGGGATTCTCCAGGCAAGAACACTGGAGTGGGTTGCCATTTCCAGTCACCATTAGAAGATGACAAATAAGCAGTGCTCATATCTACAAAACTCCTGACTATGAACTGTACAATACTACAAAGGCTTTATGGAAAACTATGTGCTGTCACTCAGTTGTGTCCAGCTTTTTGTGACCCCAGGGACTGTAGCCTGCCAAGCTCCTCTGTCCATGGGATTTTCCACACAAGAATACTAGAGTGGGTTGCCATTTCCTTCTCTAGGGGATCTTCCCGACCCAGCGATTGAACCTGCATCTTCTGTTTCCTGAATTGGCAGGCAGATTCTTTACCACTGACCCACTTGGGAAGTCTGGCAAACTCTAGTAATTAACATAGTGGCAATAAACTCTCATCATTTTATCATGTTCATTATGGATAGAGATTCTGGTTTCAAAAATTTTCAGTGTCCTTTCTTACCATTCCAGATAGCCAAAGAGTCTTCTGAGCATTACACTATATATTTTATTATTTTTTATTTTGTGTAATAATGGACATTTTGTAGATTAATATACTGCTAAAATTATTTATATAGTATACCTTGCCTGAAGGAAAAAAGAAGTTTATTTTTCCCCCAGATCATTGGAAAAGAGGAAACCAAGGCAGCTGTATACTACATATGTTTAGAGATTGCCTGTCTCTTACTTAAAGGAAATCATAACAAATTTTAAAGGTGGCAGAGGCATTAATTTTTTTAGTATGTTTCTGATAGATCTTGTTGTTAGTAAATAAAAGCCAAAAAGAGATGTAGCAGCAGTTGAACACAAATAGTTGCTTTAAAACCAGAAAACACACTAAATAGATCCCATAACATTATGCACATGCATATCTTGTTTTGTGTTAAAGTTTAGTAGGACTACTATTACAATTACTGAATGTAGAAATAACAATGAAACTGCATATGAAACCCTTATTCAACACTTTGCTTTGCTCTCCCTTTTCTTTGAGTAAATCTGACATTATAAGCATAACTGGTTCTCTGTGGACCTCTTAAATAATTTAAAGATGCTGAGCCTCATATTCTACAACCCAAAGATGCTGACATTATTTTAAATTAGGTTTTTACACTTAAAACGTATTGAAGTGCATTTGGGGGAGATGAAGTTTTGCTACCTGTGCTTTTTTTGTTGTTGTGAGAACAGTGTTCAGCAGTTAGAATTGGAATAAAATAATATCTCCATGGTTTGTTTTTAATTCTTTACCTCCAGTCAAATGACATGACCTAGGGTAACACACATACAACAACCTGGTAATTTCAGAAAAATGGTTTGTTTTTAATTCTTTTCCTCGAGTCAAATGAAATAAGCCAGAGGTAACACACATATGACAACCTGGTAATTTTAGAATAAATTCTGAATGCAAAGAGAGTTGCTCACATCAAGTGAAAAATAGCAAAACCTAAACATTTTCTAAGAAAAGTAATAGTGTTCTTATTGAGTCTTACTATCTGATGAATTTGGATTTTGCTACAATTCAGAAGATGTCTGTGGTACACATACACGTAAGGGATCTTTGAAATGCCAATATGTGGCCATTTCTTTACCCCATGGCCCCAGTTTTAATGGAGTTCAGCTGGCTGAACAGTCTGAAACCTAACAAGTGTAGTCTTTTTGTCAGCACCTTCATCTCTTTTCCACACAGAGAGAGAATGTCAATTCCATTCTATTCCCACATATAACTGCCACACATGGTTTTTAAGTCCCTAGGTTGTATGTATCTGGGTCAGAGGCAAAGCTCAAAGTTGAACTATGGCTTCAGACACGGCTTGGCCTCAATCAGAATTTTCCTTATGTGATCAGGCATGTTCCCAGTTGCCACGCAATGCAAGTTGGCAAGGGAGAAGGGGAGTTTTTTAAAAAAGGAAAAAAATTCAAGAAATAGGCACCTGGCCAAGTTTTATAGACTGAAAATTGGAGCCCCTGAGAGAAACAAATGTTTGGAACTGCTAACCCTTCTGCCCTATCACATTCCAACTCAATCAGATGGTCACACCCATCACTGCCAAAATATGCCATGTTATTGAGCATGGAGACAGGTTTCCAGCCTCACAGGATATAGGATCGTGTGCTGGGGATTCATATGAGTTCACAAGAAAGGTTCTTCATTTGCTTGTACCTGATGCCGAGGTTTCTAATGACTCCTTTTCTAAGCCACTATTCTAGATTTTATTTCCCAGGGAATTTTAGATTCTCTTCTCACCTAACTTTACTTATTACATTTTACTTGCATGAATCAAATTCAGGGTCACTAAACACAGGTTCAATATCCAATGAAAACTATGTCCCAACTTTTTGCTGTGTAACCAACTTAATTATTCCAAAGCTTAATGGTAACAAGAGAACAACCAGTTTAGTATATTCACTGTTCCCACGGAGGAATTCAGACAGGGACTAAAAGGGGTGGATTGTGTCTCCACCTTACCATCAACTGGGAAGACTCAAACAGTCAGGGATGATACACAAGTGAGGTTTGAAGACCAGAGAACCTGTATGTGACCTATACAAGGTTCTAACAATACAGAGGCCTCAGGGAAGTCAGACATGGAACTCAGGGCTCTAAGAGCAAGAATTCAAGGGATCAAAGATGAACATTCATTGCTTTTTATGACCTAACTCAGATATAAAAGAATGTCAATTCTGTCATGCTTTTTATTGGTTGAAGCCAACATAGGCCCACTCAGATTCAAGTTAAGGGAACACAGAACCAAAATGTGTATTCAAAGAATGTTCAAAAATTTTCAGTCATGCTTTAAAACTACCAAAATCTACATATTAATGTGAATCTTTTTATACATTTTTCTCTCTTCATGCATTATTTCTGTAAACTGACTATTCACATAATTGCTCATTATTATCACTAATTGTTTATCACTCATTGATTATTGGAATCTTTATATTTTTTATTCTAAATTTTTGAGAGTGAGATGAATGCAAGCATCTTCTCTTTGTATTTTAAGTTAGTTTGTGGTATCTTTTCTGGTATTGTCAAATTAAAGCAAACAAAATACCCAATGAGTAAATTTGACTGAGTATAGAAAAGAGATATTCTTCTCAATAGAAAGAAAAAATAATTAAGCCAAGAAAATATCTCAAACATGCTCAGATGGGGTTTTGACCGTTGTACAGCAAGGAAATGTCTTGGCTGGCAATCATTTGGGGAGAAATTCAAGTCAGCCAGAAATGGTGGAAGAACACTGGACTTAGATTTTCTATCTGCTAGAGATGGGACCTTAGGAAAATCACTTAATTCCCCAGACATGTGTTTACTCATCTTCCAGCGCATACTAGGTTCCGTTACAATGTTATTAGAAGAATTAACTCATATGGCATGCAAGCATGTTTTGGAAATGTATAACGCTGTACAAGGGTGAAAAACTATCATCTACTTTCTCCAGTGGGCCCTATAAAGACATACAATTGCCATTCCTTCCAGAGGCAGTTCTTTATAAAATAGTCAAGTGAGTTCTTGATTTAAGCCTTCAACAACTGGTGGCTTTGTTTTGTTGTATTTTGTTTTGGGTATGTTTTAACAGCTCTATTGACACATAATTCATATACCATACAATTCATCCATTTAAAATGTATAATTTTTTCACATTTACACAACCATCATTATAATCTAATTTAGAACATTGCTATCACTGGAAAGAAAAAAGAATATTAGCAATCAGTCTGCATTCCTTTTGGACAAACTCTCACTCGTGGCTCTAGGCAATCACTAATCAATTTTCTGTCTCTATGGATCTGCCTATTTGGAACATTTCACATAGACTGAATCACACAATAGTGGTATTTGGGGACCGGCTTCTTTTACTTAGCATAATGTTTTCAAGGTTTGAGTTGCAGTGTGTATCAGTACTTAATATTCTCTCTGTGGCTGAATAATATTCCATTGTAATTTTCCATTCCACTTTTGTTTACCCATTCATCAGGTGAGGATGGAGAAGGCAATGGCACCCCACTCCAGTACTCTTGCCTGGAAAATCCCATGGACGGAAGAGCCTGGTAGGCTGCGGTCCATGGAGTCATGAAGAGTCCGACACGACTGAGTGACTTCACTTTCACTTTTCACTTTCATGCATTGGAGAAGGAAATGGCAACCCACTCCAGTTTTCTTGCCTGGAGAATCCCAGGGACAGGGGAGCCTGGTGGGCTGCCGTCTATGGGGTCCCACAGAGTCGGACATGACTGAAACGACTTAACAGCAGCAGCAGCAGCAGGTGAGGAACATCTGAGTTGTTTCAATTTTTTATTACTATGAATAATGTTGTTATGAATACTCATGTGTAAGTTTTGTGTAGACATTTGTTTTTCTTTCTGTCAAGTAAATATCTTGGAGTAGAATTTCTGGGTCATATGGTAAATATTAAGCTTTGGAAGAACTTTCAGACTTTTTTACATCATTTATATGCCCACCAGCAATGAATGAGGGTTCCAATTTCTCCACACTCTATAAGTTTTGTTGTCATCTGTCCTTTTTATTAGAGCCACCCTGGTGTATTTAAAGTAATATATTGTTGTGATTGTGATTTGCATTTCTTAATAATCTTGAGCATCTTTCCACAGACTTCTTGGCAATTTGTATATCTGCTTTGGAGACACATCTATCCAGATGCGTTGGTTATTGTTAACTGAGTTATTTGTCTTTTAAACTTTTAACTATAAGAATTTTTATACTTTTTTAATAAATACCCTTATCATATACATTATTTCTAAATATTTATTTAGAAATATCATATACATTATTTCTAAATATTTCTGTTCTATGGGTTGCCTTTTATTTTCTTCATGGTATCATTTGCAGCAAAAAAAAAAAGTTACAGCAAATTATTTTTGCAGTTCAAAATTATTTTGATTAGTCCAAATTATTTTTCCTTTTGTTGCTTATGCTTTTGGAGTTGAATCTAGAAATCACTGCCTAACTCAAAGTCAAGAAGATTTACTCTTATGTCCTTTCCTAAGAGATTCACCATTCTGGTCTTTACATTTAGGTTTATAATATATTTTGAGTTAATTTCTGGGTATGATTTGAGATGTGTCCAAATTCATTATTTTGCATGTAGATATCCAGTTCTCCCTGTTTTAGTTGTTGAAAAGACTATAGTTCTTCATTGAATTATCTTGGCACCCTTGTCAAAAATTTCTTGACCATAAATTTATGGTTTTACTTTTTTTCAGCTCTATTGATCTATAGTCTTTTTTCATGCCAATAATATACTATCTTAATTACTTTAGATTTTTATTAAGTTTTGAAGTTAGGAACTAAGTGTCTTCCAACATTGTTTTTTTTCAAAACTGCTTGAGTTATTCTGGGTCTTTAAAATTTCCATATGAATTTTAGAATCAGCTTGTCAATTTCTGTAAGGAACCCAGTTGGAATTTAATTAGGATTGGCATTAGGTGTGCAGATTTATTTGGAAATATTGCCATCTTAATATTAAATTTTCCAATTCATGAACATAGAATTCTGTCATTTATTTAGATCTCCTTGAATTCATTTCAATGTTTTCTAGTTTTCAGTGCACAAGTCTTACATATTTGTGTTGTTTGTACCTAAGTATTTTATTCTTTTAATGCTATTGTAAATGGAATTATTTTCTCAATTTCATTTTTGAATGTTCATTGACAAAAGTTCAGTTTAATTTGTAGAGTTATGTCATATCCTGAAACCTGGCTGAATTCATTTATTAGTTCCAATAACTTTTGGTGGATTTCTTAGGATTCTCTCTATACAAGATCACATGATCTGCAAACAGAGATGAATTTACTTCTTCCTTTCCAATCTTTATTTTTTTATTTCTTTTTGTTCCCTAACTCCCCTGGTTAGAACCTTTGACAATTGGTGTTTAATTAAGTCAGAGGTGAAATTTTGCTGCTTCAAGAGAAAATAGTCTTAGAGAAAGGGCAGTAATGGTAAATGCAGAGTAAGTATATTTACTTATTTTTGCTATGACTATTTTAGTGGACTTGGGATTTTAGTTGTTCATTTGCTGTTGATTTTCATTATGTCAAATTTTTATTTGTATGTTTATACCTCACTTTATTTCCTTAGAGATATTAAGGGACCTAATAAGCTGTGTAAGAGAAGAAAGCAATGCTGCAGGCCTGTCAGAATTCCAGTTTGCTCAAGTTGTCACAACTGCTCCAGGGCCATTCTTGTTTCATACCTAGTTTAATTAAATGGTCTACTAAAATCTGATGCCTGAAAAGTAAGTGTATTTTTCAACACAGAAACAGCCAAAGTCATCTGAATCATTGTAATTTCAGAAATGTATAGAAATGTTCAGAAAGAGAGAAAATTAAGCAAGCCTACAAACCTCAATATACAAGTTGTGGTCATATATTAATCATTAAGTTTGAATAAGCAAAAGAATCTAAATTTTTTTAATATCCTGTTGCATCTTCATGAGGCATATTGTTGGCTTTCCACTTTGCTTTCACTAGTTCATCTATGTATGTAATTCATTTTTATAGCTGCATCTTAAATTGGAGAACTCAAAAAAGTTCTCCAATTTAGAATCTCATGGACAGAGGAGCCTGGTGAGCTACAGCCCATAGGGTCACAAACAATCAGAGACAACTGAATAACTAACAAGTAGTCAAGCAGTAGTTATAGCACAGGGAACTATATTCAATATCCTGTGATAAACCATAATGGAAAAGAATATGAAAACAAATATATGTATAACTGAATTACGTTGCTATCTACCAGAAACTAACACAACATTGTAACTCAACTACATTTCAATACAATTTTTTTTAAAGTTCTCCAATGTATCTTGTGAACTCAGTACTCAGTTATTCTGCAGATCATTGATCAAACTCCTCTAAAAGAGGGGCATTCATTTCATTTTTATTTAATATACATATATTTAGAAATAAATAAAGATCATGGCAATAAGTGAAACAAAACTAATATGCATGCATGAAAATTATTCTCACTTTGCTTTCTCCTCCCAATCACTGACCTCCTCCTTCTCCCATCACAGTGAAAAGTAATTCCTGATAGCAGCCAAGTTTGCAATCCTCTGCACTCATGTAAGCACAAACACACACACACACACATACTAATCATTGAGTTTATAGACTGGAGATTTTATAAACAAAGTTAAAAACACCCAAAGCACATTATTGTAATTGCTTTTGTTATTTAATGGTATAATATGCCACATCCAAGTCAGGAGCGGCAGCCGAGAGGAGATACCCCACGTGCAAGGTCAGGAGTGGCAGCTGTGAGGAGACACGCCAAGTCCAAGGTCAGGAGCGGCAGCCATAAGAGGTGGCAAACAGGAGATGGCGAGAGTGAACATCAACTTTCTAGGAATCAGAGAACTAAAATGGACTGGAATGGGTGAATTTAACTCAGATGACCATTATATCTACTACTGTGGGCAGGAATCCCTTAGAAGAAATGGAGTAGCCATCATAGTCAACAAACGAGTCCAAAATGTAGTACTTGGATGCAATCTCAAAAACGACAGAATGATCTCTGTTCTTTTCTGAGGCAAACCATTCAGTATCATAGTAA
>NW_011494784.1:1562335-1564205 GCF_000754665.1 Bison bison bison
TTGGATGCAAGCTCAAAAACGACAGAATGATCTCTGTTCTTTTCTGAGGCAAACCATTCAGTATCATAGTAATCCAAGTCTATGCCCCGACCAGTAATGCTGAAGAAGCTGAAGTTGAATGGTTCTATGAAGACCTACAAGACCTTCTAGAACTAACAGCCAAAAAAGATGCCCTTTTCATTATAGGGGACTAGAACACAAAAGTAGGAAGTCAAGAAACACGTGGAGTAACAGGCAAATTTGGCCTTGAAGTACAGAATGAACCAGGGCAAATGTTAATAGAGTTTTGCTAAGAAAATACACTGGTCATAGCAAACAGCCTCTTCCAACTACACAAGAGAAGACTCTACACATGGACACCACCAGATGGACAACATCGAAATCTGATTGATTATATTTTTGCAGCCAAAGATGGAGAAACTATACAATCAGCAAAAACAAGACCAGGAGCTGACTGTGGTTCAGATCATGAACTCCTTATTGCCAAATTCAGATTTAATTGAAGAAAGTGGGGAAAATCACTAGACCATTCAGCTACAACCTAATTCAAATTCTTTACCATTGTATAGCGGAAGTGAGAAATAGATTTAAGGGACTAGATCTGATAGATAGAGTGCCTGATGAACTATAGACAGAGGTTTGTGACACTGTATAGGAGACAGGGATCAAGACCATCCCCAAGAAAAAGAAATGCAGAAAAGCAAAATGGGTGCCTGAGGAGGCCTTAAAAATAGCAGTGAAAAGAAGTGAAAAGCAAAGAAGAAAAGGAAAGATATAAGTATCTGAATGCAGAGTTCCAAAGAATAACAAGAAGAGATAAGAAAGCCTTCCTCAGTGATCACTGCAAAGAAAGAGGAAAATAATACAATGAAAAAGACTAGAGATCTCTTCAAGAAAATTAAAGATACCAAAGGAACATTTCATGCAAAGATGGGTTCAATAAAGGACAGAAATGGTACGGACCTAATAGAAACAGAAGATTTAAGAAGAGGTGACAAGAATACATAGAAGAACTGTACAAAAAAGATCTTCATGACCCAGATAATCATGATGGCGTGATCACTCACTTAGAGCCATATATCCTGGAATGCAAAGTCAAGTAGGCCTTAGGAAGCATCATTACGAACAAAGCTAGTGGAGGTAATGGAATTCCAGTTGAGCTATTTCAAATCCTAAAAGATGATTCTGTGACAGTGCTGCACTCAGTATGCCAGCAAATTTGGAAAACTCAACAGTGGCCACAGGACTGGGAAAGGTCAGCTCTCATTCCAATCCCAAAGAAAGGCAATGCAAAATAATGCTCAAACTACCGCACAATTGTACTCATCTCACATGCTAGCAATGTAATGCTCAAAATTCTCCAAGCCAGGCTTCAGCAATATGCGAACCGTGAACACTCAGATGTTCAAGCTGGTTTTAGAAAAGGCAGAGGAACCAGAGATCAAATTGCCAACATCCACTGGATCACAGAAAAAGCAAGAGAGTTCCAGAAAAACATCTATTTCTGCTTTATTGACTATGCCAAAGCCTTTGACTGTGTGGATCACAATAAACTGTGGAAAATTCTGAAAGAGAAGGGAATACCAGAGCACCTGACCTGCTTCTTAGAGAAACCTGTATGCAGGTCAGGAAGCATCAATTAGAACTGGACATGGAACAACAGACTGGTTAAATAAGAAAAAGAGTACATCAAGGCTTTATATTGTCACCCTGCTTATTTAACTTGTATGCAGAGTACATCATGAGAAATGCCGGGCTAGAAGAAGCACAAGATGGAATCAAGATTGCCAGGAGAAACATCAATAACCTCAGATATGCAGATGACACCACCCTTATGGCAGAAAGTGAAGAACCAAAGAGCCTCTTGATG
>NW_011494784.1:1564397-1579391 GCF_000754665.1 Bison bison bison
GCATATTCAAAAGCAGAGACATTACTTTGCCAACAAAGGTCCATCTAGTCAAGGCTATGGTTTTTCCTGTGGTCATGTATGGATGTGAGAGTTGGACTTTAAAGAAAACTGAGCGCCGAAGAATTTGAACTGTGGTGTTGACGAAGACTCTTGAGAGTCCCTTGGACTGCAAAGAGATCCAACCAGTCCATCCTAAAGGAGATCGGTCCTAGATGTTCACTGGAAGGACTGATGCTGAAGCTGAAACTCCAATACTTTGGCCACCTCATGCGAAAAGCTGACTCATTTGAAAAGACCCTGACGATAGGAAGGATTGAGGACAGATGGAGAAGGGGACAACAGAGAATGAGATATTTGGATGACATCACAGACTCAATGGACATGAGTTTGGGTAGACTCTGGGAGTTGGTGATGAACAGGGAGGCCTAGCATGCTGCAGTCTGTGGCATCGCAAAGGGTCAGACACGACTGAGTGACTAAACTCAGTATAATATGAACATTCTTCCAATTCAAAACAGCTGTCTTTAATTCATTGCTTTATTTTTTGTAATAGTTATATACTTAATAGCAGGACATTCCTTAATGATTCAAGCTGCCCCCAGTTTTAGCCACAGCAAAAATCATGTATATACATATATCTCTTTGGGATTTTCACTTTTTCTTAATTTTGTCCTATATTGCCCATCATTCTATTGCTTTCCTCCTCTAGTTATTAATTTGTAGCAGTCTTTGTATGATAAAGATATTTATAGTGTGTCTATCATTTGCATTTCATTTTTTCCAGCTTATTTTGACATTATAAAATAGTATCTCATATCAAGACAAATTTCTTGATTACATATTCAAATGTATCCTCTTCTTTATGCATTCTATGTTTCCTGACTAATATAAAAAGATAGACAACTGATAAGTATATATAGATAGATGGGTGCATATACACTTATGCTGATTAAGCAAATAATTTGTTTCAAAGGACATACTAGAATTTGCAAATACAGGTTGCTTCTGAGAAGAACTGAAAGGTATTTACTTTCCCCTGTATGCCTCCTTTTGCTATTTGAATTACTAGAATATTTAAACAGTATTGCAAAATGACAAAAGGTAGAATCTCTGAAATCAGAATGCTGGATTAAAATCTCTACTCTGATACTTAGTAGCTGTGGGAATAGATTCACTTACCTGAGTTCAGACATTCCTCTAGAATTGTTTCTAGAAACTAATAACTCTCTTGGAACATTTTTAACATGTTTAAGCATTTTTAATATTGTCTATTCACTTTAGTTGTTCTTCAGCTGTACATTTTGTTCAAATAGTCAAAGACCTTGGTTGTCTTATGTCTGACTTGAATAGTAATAATTCCACTGCTTTGACAGTGAGCTTATTACTGGAGAGACACATGTGTACACACACACATCCATTAAAAGTCTACTTATTCGTGTTTTATGAAAGGTTTTTATTAAGGATAAATATTAAATTTAACTCAATATTTTCAACATCTATGAAAATAATCTTAATTGTAGAATTCTACTTCTTTGATTCATTGTTGTTATTGTTTAGTCGCTCCAACGTTGTCTCCAACGCTTTTGCAAACCCATGGACTGTAGTCCACCAGGCTCCTCTGTCCATGGGATTTTCCAGGCAAGAATACTGGAGTGGATTGCCATTTCCTTCTGCAGGGGATCTTCTCAACCTAGGGATCAGACCTATGGTTCCTGCCACATCTCCTGCATAACAGGCAGATTCTTTACCATTGAGCCACCAGGGAAGCCCTCTTTGATTTATTGCTCTAGTTAATTTCAATAATAGGTTTCATAACATTCATCCGTCGTTAAATTACTGACATGGACTTCACATGTTGACTTGCTAATATTTAATTTAGATATTTGTATTAACATTCATAAGTGAGATTGGTATGTAGTCTTTATTGTTCATTTTCACTCTCAAGGTTATATTGGTTGAATTAAAAAAAAAGGCAGACTTTAGAATCTTTTATTCATTCTCTATAGTCTGGAAGTTCTCAATTTGTTCATTGTTTGGTAAGATTCATGTATAAAACTCTGTGGTCCAGTGCTTTATGGAAAGAAGTAGCCCTTTGAAACTTCATTAATTTTTTTTTTTACTTTATCAGTGTTTTTTCTATGGTAAATGATTTCCTTTGATTTTATATCTCATGGTTAGTTTTGGTAAATTATTGTCATCACCATTAATTTATTATATTGTCAATTTCTTTCAGGTTAAAAAATATATTTGCATAGAATTGAATTAAGTGTTATTTTATTCCAAGCTCATTATTCCTTAAAACTTTTCAATATCTATTTTCTTTTCATTTTTGGTCCTGAAAGTCAAATCTATTCATTTTTAATTTTTAAAAAAGAATTGCTTATTGGATTCACATAATAATTCTTATTTTCCCCATACTTTAGTCCATTGACTTCTGCTTCCTAAAGACTTTTAATATTCTGAGGTGGCTATCATCAATTTATTTTTATTCTTTAGGTTTTAACAATATAGCTTTATAAAGGGTATGGGTATAACTGAGCCCTATTTCAAGGGTTCCTCCATAGATCCTAATACATGGTGCTTCATCATTTGGTTTTTGAACTATTTTATAACTTTATTTCTTCTGTGGCATAAAAGTCGTTTAAAACGGTTTTTATAGTCTGTTCTCTAGTTTCTAGGGCAGGGTTTTACTTTTCCTACAAAAAGATAAGAGTTATTGATCTGCCTTATTAGTTAAATTAGATAGATTTTGATTTGTCTTTCTTTACTTGATTATTCATGAACTGAGAAAAGTAAATTAAAGTCTCATATGATGTATATGTTTTCATTTCTCATGTACCACATCTTACTGAGTTGTATTTGTAATTAAATGATAATTTTTTAACAATATTATTTTAGAAATGTAGTTTATTTCCTTTATATTACTTGATAGAATAAAAATAGTTGGTAATTAGTTAATATCAGTTTATTTTCTTATACCCTTTTTAATGCAAATGAGATGCATTAACTAAAGGACCCCATGAGACAGAATGAGAAAGTTTAAAGTACCTTTTTGACAAAGAGAATTTACGGAGGTAGTTAGATGAAGCAGGAGGAACCACAACATTCCCTCAATCCCCAATGTCCTTATGTCCCTACAGAGACATATGGTTTCTATGAATATCACCTTCATGGAGTAAGTATTCCTCTGTTTTTAAGAAAGAAGTTTCCCTTTACCATGGCCACCCAGGCTTAGAAAACCTGGCTCCTTTCCTGCCTGCTCATCAGATACAAGAAACTGGTACAAAACAGCTTTAGCACATCCTTCAGTGTTTGGGGAGAGATAAGTAGAGCAAAAATCAGTTTCCCAGGTTTATCATCCTTCAGTCAAAACAAACCAAAGGCCTAGCTAAACTCTACTTCAGCAGCCCTCTTTAATGATTTTAATCTTGAATCTTCTTTGTCTGAATTTTTTCCTTCCTTCCTTTCTAATTTTACATTAGTCTGTAATATTTTTATCCATTTTTAATATTTTCAACCCTCCTCTGTTCTTAAAAATAACAAAATATTTAATTTTATGTTTTTTACACCACTTTGTTTATTTGATATAGAAATATATGCAAATTTCCTGATATAATCAACACCCAAGTGATTTTCACTCCATCATATTTATTGTTCAACACATTTATTTATTATACAACATATTTTATCATTAAGTGTCCTTTCTTTACCTTTCATTAATTTTGTCAGCTCAGTCAAATTTTTCATTTCCTCTCCCTCCCTCTTCCCTCTGTTAATTTTACAGTACTTCTATGCACTTTAATTTTACTAACAGCCATTATCAAACCTATATTACTACATTATTTTATCAAAATTAATAGCTATGGTCCTTCTAATATCTTTTCCTTACTCTTCCTAATTCACAATTTCACTAAGCTGAAGTCCCTTAAAATCAAGATTTCCTATTAATAGAGCAGTCCAAGAGAGCGGGAAAGGATCTCTCTCCTTTCCAAACACATGCATATGCTAAAACACAAAATCTCCCTTTTAAAACACTTAGGAAATGTTGATATATAGAAAGCTATCAGAAGCGAAGGGAAAAACAAAACCAGATTTTTTTATTTAGCAAAGTAAAGGGCTCACGAGAGTATAGACACTAAGGCTTCAATGCCCACGTTGGGAGGATGTCCAGGGCATAGGACCACTGCATGTGACAGACAGACAGCAATCATAAAGGACAGCTCCGTTTCTGATATAAGAAACTGAGAATTCTCCCTTCATGCTTCAAGAAGGAAACTAAATGCTTCTTCTCAGGGTCATGGGTAGAAATAAATTCAACCCAAGAAAACTCTCAGTGCAGAACTTCTCAAACTAGAGGTGAATCACCTGGAAATCTTGCTAAAATTCAGATTGTAATTTGGCATGACTCAAGAGTCTGCATTTCTAATGAGATGCCCACAACTTAAGCGGCATTTGTGAGTCTGAATGAACACCACCCTGAGGAAATGAGGACTCCATGCTTAGTATAAAAGCTAGCCTGTAGTTGTTTCAAGGTAGAATGTGGATGACTGAGCCACATTCTTGCCTTTCAAGTGAGATTTGCCTATAATCAACTTGTAACATAGACATGAAAAAAAGTGTCTAAATTATATTTCTGGAGTATCACAGGAAAAAAAATGATTCTTTAGAATTCTTTCAGGACAAATGCTGAAGCATAAATACAATACTGCTTAAATTTTGGACAATTCTTTTTATGTATATACTTTATATGATTTACTTTATCCTCTTGATGAGATACATAGTCTAAAAATGAATTTAGTAAGAGTGTTTCAAATATTGACAGCAACTCGATAGCTGTCTGAATCATAATGTTGAGAGTTAATCTAACAAGAGATAAAATTTTAGTGACAATTAAAATCATGAACCTACTAAAGATAAGCACTCTATTAAAAGTAATATATGATAATATATGAGAGGTTTCCTATCTTCTGTTTTCAGCATATAATCTGTAGGAAAGCATAATATTTTTTTTCTTTCACTTTCTTTTTTTTTTTTCCAACTACAAATTTATTTTATTTTTAAACTTTACAAAATTGTATTAGTTTTGCCAAATATTAAAATAAATCCACCACAGGCATACATGTGTTCCCCATCCCAAACCCTCCTCCCTCCACCCTCCCCATACCATCCCTCTGGGTCGTCCCAGTGCACCAGCCCCAATCATCCAGTATTGTGCATCGAACCTGGACTGGCAACTCGTTTCATACATGATATTTTACATGTTTCAATGCCATTCTCCCAAATCTTCCCACCCTCTCCCTCTCCCACAGAGTCCAAAAGACTGTTCTATACATCAGTGTCTCTTCTGCTGTTTCGTACACAGGGTTATTGTTACCATCTTTCTAAATTCCATATATATGCGTTAGTATACTGTATTGGTGTTTTTCTTTCTGGCTTACTTCACTCTGTATAATAGGCTCCAGTTTCATCCACCTCATTAGAACTGATTCAAATGTATTCTTTTTAATGGCTGAGTAATACTCCATTGTGTATATGTACCATAGCTTTCTTATCCATTCACCTGCTGATGGACATCTAGGTTGCTTGTAGGAAAGCATAATATTAAGAAACTTTAGAAAGTTGATTTGTCAGGTTGTACTTAGAGAGGTTACAGTGTTTTTTCTTTTTGTTTTTCAGAGATAACTAGTCTTGAGAACTAGAAAACCAATATGCTTTAAGCTGGAGGAGACTCTTAAGAGTCCCTTGGACTGCAAGGAGATCCAACCAGTCCAACCAGTCCATTCTGAAGGAGATCAGCCCTGGGATTTCTTTGGAAGGAATGATGCTAAAGCTGAAACTCCAGTACTTTGACCACCTGATGCAAAGAGTTGACTCATTGGAAAAGACCCTGATGCTGGGAGGGATTGGGGCCAGGAGGAGAAGGGGATGACAGAGGATGAGATGGCTGGATGGCATCACTGACTCGATGGACGTGAGTCTGGGTGAACTCCGGGAGTTGGTGATGGACAGGGAGGCCTGGCGTGCTGTGATTCATGGGGTTGCAAAGACTCGGACACAACTGAGCAACTGAACTGAACTGAACTGAACTACAATCTCTAAGAGTTTCTTGCCACTTTGTTTCTTCTATTTTGTTTTTGGCTGAGTCATATGTTTCTTCTCTAAGGTCATGAAGCCTCAGAGATAGGACAAGATTAAAATATCTCCAAATTCTGCCTATTCACTGCTTCAATAGAAATACCAAGTATTCCCCATCTCTTCTCAATTCAATAACCTTCTCCACAGTTCCAATGATTAAGACCAACAATTTTTCTATCCCTCACAAATGCTGGGTGAATAAATAAAAATCAAAATTCAAGGCCTGTTCTTGGCATATTGATCCATTAGTTGATATAATTTTGAGGTAGGCTTCAGGGATTTTTGGAGTCCCATCACAAATTTAGACTTGACTAAGTTTTCTTGCTTTGTTGAGGTATGTAATAATAAGGAAACAGACCTTCAGATGGGGAAAACAGAACAGGTGGCTATTGCTTCTAAAGCTAGAATATGTGTAGGCTGTAGATGGACTTCAAGCAGAGGATGTCACTCGGAATGTGAGGTAGGATTTAGGGAAAGCTACAGGGGTACCTATGCATATGGCAGTTAGTCAAGAGCATTGTGGAGGGCCTGCAGCTGTAATTCCTTTTCAAGGACCTGTGGGTTTAGCTCCATCAACATATTAGATGCTTTCTGTCTTCGTGAAAGATTAAAATTTGAGTGCTTTCAGTTGTCACTATAGTCAGACAACTAATTCATTGGAAATGTATTCTGAATGTGTTTCCATAGGAGTACCTGCATCATGGTAAAGTTGCCTGACCCTGAAAAAATATTTGGAGAAATGAAAGAATACCCTGGATTTACATAGTACTTCATAGTTTTGGAAAGAGTTAAAAAACAAAGCCAACAAAAGATGCTGCATGTCCATCATCTTTGATCCTCCCAACAACCCCGTGAAAAAGAGGAAAGTGGGATTCAGAAAGGCTACTTGACTTTCCTAAAGTCAATTAGTAAGTTTTCAATCAAGGACTCGATCTTCAGGCTACTCTTCAGTTTAAAGATCTTCTGTCCTCAGGTCCAATGAGTTTTCTATTTTACATAACACTTAGCCGTTATTTTAACAGAACACATTTCAGAAAAGTACATTATTTAAACAGAATAGGACCAGAAAAGTGGTACCCGGAGTTTTATTGGTGAAATTCCTTTCCCTAGAGGTAAGTGGGCAAATGGGGTAGGAAGAGTCTATCTTCTTCTGTCTCTGCTTCTCTCTTTCTCCCTCCATCATTCTCTCTCTCCTTCTCCTGCTGTTTGTTTTAACTTTTTCAAGAAAAGCATTCACATTAAACTAAATTTTCTCATGTGGACATCAATATTCAGAAAGATAATTACCTCTCTTGATTTTAAAGTGACTTTTTCATCTGTTTTTTCTCAAATTTCTATACTTTACCTCAGGGTGAGCTTAAAATTCATCACTGAGGGCCTTGTGCCTTTAGAGTATTTCATATTTTAAAAAAGGAAAACCATAATCAAAAGTTTATGTTTAAAAACAATGTTTAGGGCTTACCTGGTGGCTCAGTGATAAAGCATCTGCCTGCCCATGCAGGAGAGACGTGTTCAATCCCTGGTCTGGGAAGATTCCACATGCCTCAGAGCAACTAAGCCTGTGCACTGCAACTATGGAGCTGGGGTCCTAAAGCCTGCAAGTCGCAACTACTGAAAGCTGCGTGCCCTAGAGCCCACGGCAAAAGAACCACTGAACAAAAGAAGCCACTGCAATGAGAAGCCTGTGCAAAGTTCATGAACCACAGCTAGACAATACACCCTCTCTCCACAACTAGAGAAAAGCCTGCATGGCAACAAGACTCAGCACAGTCAAAAATAAATTAATTAACAAAAAGAGCAAATTTTAAATACTCAAACCAAAGAAGTATTGCCCTAGATAAATATCATATGCTATCACTTAAAAGTGGAATCTTAAAAAAATGACACAAAGGAACTTATTTACAAAACAGAAATAGATCCACAGACACAGAAAACAAGCTTATGGTTACCAAAGGGGAACAGGAGTTGGAGAGGGATAAATTAGGAGTATGGGAGTAACAGATACACAATACTACACATAAAATATGAAAGCAACAGATTTAGCACAGGGAGCTACATTCACTATCTTGTAATACCTTATTATGGAAAATAATCTGAAAACATATACATATCTATATAACCGAATCACTTTACTGTATACTTGAAACTAATACAAAATGTTTTAAATCAATTATACTTCAGTTTTTAAAGAAAAAGCGCATCCAAAATTCCAAAGAGATGACAATCAGGAATCTTAAAGTCATATGTTGATACTATTTCAAAAATAAAGTGGTTGCTAAACTGTAAAACACTTCAAAAAGTTACAATCCCACTTAGGGTTTTTATTTCATTTTTTTCAACAATTGGGGTTCATTAATTAAGTGTTTCATACACTGATATAGGCTTTGTGCTCAAACAAAAGGGAATTTCAATGAAGAATGCACTATAATCATGCAAATTTCCTGCTTTTCATATTCATAAACCTTACACTCAACAAAGCTCCTATTAGTGTCAGAGACATACCTCAAGAATGTCTAGTAGGAGAAAAAGGTGGCAGAGTCAGCAAACCCCTCAAATTGAAACTTTAAAAGAAAATTAGGAAACGTTTAAACTACACAAGCAAATACAGCAGTATCTCTCAGCAACTATACTGCACACCTCAGTGGGGTCAGTAACCTGACCACAGGGCCCGGAAACAAATGGATAACAGCTGAATCCAGTCTCCCCTTGAATGTTCTCTTTACTAGAGAAGAGGATGCTCTCTGTGCAGAAAACAGCAGGGTAGCTACATGCTCCTTCAGGTGCAACCAGATAGGTACCTGTTTTGTTAAAAGCAACCTGAGGTCTCAGGGAAGCTCAGGGGATCAAAGACCAACATTGGAGTAGGTAAGTGTCAGGGCAGAACACAGGGAAGACATGTCACTGGAAATCATTCACCTTCCTAAAATAAAGTAAAGCATCTGTTACATGGCTCTGAGCTCTCTTTTATTTTAGTTAGCTTTGCAAACAGGCATAGAAATAGGTGGAACAATTGCTAGCTTCCTGGATGCTTGTGTGGTTGGGAACTTTACCAGTCCCGCTGCTGCTGACACATCCCTTTAGAGAACACACCACAGCCAACGCCGAGCTCTTCTGAGACAATGAAGCGGAAGGTGAAGCTTTAATTAAAGGAGGAGAGAGAAGAGGAGGAGCAGGTGGAGAGGAAGGAGGAAGAGAAAAAGTCTCAATGCTGTGATTTAATGAAAGCCAAGGAACCTACTGTTCCAAATATCTTCTACTGCCACTCCCATGTGGAAGTACAAAATGTCATTTCTTAAATTCTTATCAGTAACAAACTGTTTTAGCAAACCCTAGGACGTGAAGGTGTGTTAGGAGAAAAGAAACGTGAAAGCATTCTAAAAATATCACAGGGCTTGGGGAAGAGAAGATAGGAGGGAAGAGAAGCTGGGGGAGCAGGGCATTAGAGCATGGTGCTGGGGAAACAGTATCTTGCATGGAAAGACATCTGTATATTGTGCACAACTTATTGTAGAATAAGTTCTCACCTCATTAAGAGATCAAGGAGAAGGTGGTGACTATTACTGAAATGAAAACTTATAGTAAACCCTCTAAATTCAAAGGAGAAAATGTGAACATAGAGCATCTTGATCAAACCAACAATAATTGAGAGAAAGAAAAATACAAAGGATACAAAATACCAAAAGTGTAGGAAAAGATAAAACAAAAAACAGAGAATAGAGTGGACTTATGTGCTCAAAATATACTTTTAAATGAGTTTTTTAAAATTATTTTAAATGGCACAGCAATGTTTGTTTTCATAGCAATGCTGAATACTCATGATGGTTTAAAATGTAGGCTCTCAGACAATAGTTCTCGAAGTGTGATTTAGATCTGGAAACTCATCCATTCCTAGAATTAGGAATGGATAAGATCATAGACTGTGAACACAGGGCCAGCAGTCTATTTTTTAACAAGTCTTCCTTATGATTTTATGTTAGGACTTATAAGAGGGTATACACATACTAGCAGTCTCAGTAGTCTAAAGGCAGTGCTCTGCCAAAGAGACACTGATTTGGACTATAGTAAGGGAAAACATACCAGAGGCAGGAAAAGGTAGAGAAATTTGAAGGAATATGGTTGAGCCACTAACTACTACCTACTATAGTTTCCCAAAAAAGTTTGTTTTTTAACATCTGTTTTAGAAAACAGAAACCAAACCAAACATTATTCATATGCTCAAGAAAGTTGTCTTAATCTTTGGGTTAAAGCAGTCTTGAATTTCCCAGCTCTGTCATTTAGAAATTGGGATGACATTAGGCAATTCGTTTAATTTCCGTAAGTCTCAGTTCTTTCATATGTAAAATGGAGAAAATTTTTGTGATAATTAAATGAGCTAAAGTAATAAAGCACTTAGTATATTGCTAGCACTTAGGAGTCTTAGTGATAGTTACAATAGTAAATATGATGATAGTTGGTCCAAACTTAACTACTCTAAATGCCTTATATGTTTTAACTCTGTAAGCCTCATAATAAACTTATGAAGCATATACCATTGTCATCCCCATTTTACAGGTGAGTAAACTAAGCCATAGAAACACCGGCTGAAGGCTATCAGCTGCTGATGCTGCTAAGTCGCTTCAGTCGTGTCCGACTCTGTGCGACCCCATAGATGGCAGCCCACCAGGCTCCTCCATCCATGGGATTTTCCAGGCAAGAGTACTGGAGTGGAGTGCCATTTCCTTCTCCAATGCATGAAAGTGAAACGTGAAAGTGAAGTCACTCAGTCAGGTCCAACTCCTAGCAACCCCATGGACTGCAGCCCACCAGGCTCCTCCGTCCATGGGATTCTCCAGTCAAGAGTACCAGAGTGGGGTGCCATTGCTAGGAAGTGGCAGATACAAGGTCTACCTCAAGCAGGCTGGCCTGAAGCCTGTACAGTAACCATTATGCAATAAAGCGAGGCTAATGACAATTATAACACCTTTTCTATGATTACCAGCTGAGACACTCAAACTCAATGTATTTTTCCATTTGGCTTCCCACCCATATATCTTTGGAAGTTTATTTATAAAAAGTAGACTGTCCACAAGAGGGGTAATAAACTAGCCATGTCAGAGTCAGGTCTTTTCTGGTAATACAAAAGATGACTTAAGATTTGGTCCCATAAATCTATTCTTTTATTCATGGTCCATTCGGCCAGGGCTTTGGTGCAAATCTGCCCTTAGCACCGCACAGTGCATGCTCTTTTACAGCTTCTCCTATCTAGCAGAGATGCGCGATCACTCCCCTCCACCTCTCCCATGCCACATCATCAATTTCCTTTTAGCACTGCCTTTCCATTGTACCCACGTGGCAAACATCCAGACCTGAATCAACGTCTTCCTATACTTGCACTGCAGAGGATCGATGGAAAAGTATACAACTATTATGTGACAGCACATATCAAGCACTTAGCACTGCAGGGAGCACATAGTGAGTGCACAGAAGAAAACACTAGCCATTGTTACTTGTCAATTGTCTTTCATTCTTAATAGTGGCTATTTTAGACATACTCTCTTCTCCTCTCAGCAGATGAACTCCATAATCACTTAAGGATTCCCTTGGTTTCTTGCCACCAAACCGAAGGCTTCCTTGCATACACACCTACAATTGTGCTTTCCCTCACATACAGGGGATAGCATATTCTGTCTGCACTGCTAATTTTTCCATGGAGCTTTTGATGTTCTGGATCCCAGATCTTCCTGTCTTTTCCAGATTTCATTATTTCAGCCTTTCCATTTTGTTCTTGTAACTTTAATTTTTTCTTGAAAATATTTTTTACCATCAGCAGAAAAACTGTCCAGTTCTTACCCCCATTCACTCTTCAACCCACTAAAGAAGACTAGCTTTTATTCTCCAACATCCCATGTAATTGGTTTTACCAACATCACCAATTAAAGGGGCATGCCTTACTGTTATCTACAAACTTATCTTAAGAAATTTCCCAGAATATGGAAGACACAATGATTGCAAGGTATTCATTGAGACACACTGAATAATCCAAAATGTTAAAAGTCAATGAGATGCCCACAGGTAAGAGACTAGTTAAATAAAGTATATCTACCTCATTGAAAATTATACAATTGTTTAAACTAGATAATTATGAGTCAACATAGCAAAACATAAAAACCCCTCCTAAACTGACTTTAATAAGAAAGAACAAAGTTGTAATGAGGACATTATGGTTGCAATAATGGAAAACTTACCATTTAAATGAAAAACAAAAGGAACAGAACCCACAGATATTGTACTCGGTTTAATGTTTGAATGTTGAGATTATGATTGATATCTTCTCCTCTATTTGCCAAACTCCCTGTAATGTTGTGACATTGTTTTCGCAATTAAAAAAAAGAGAGAGACTTTTTTTCATAGACCAGACAATTCTTATATAAGCTATGACATATCAGTAAACCTGCCAAGTTTTTGCAGCCTTTCTCACATTTAACAAATGTATTGAGGGACTGTGCATCTCTAGCCTGAAGATGGCTGGGGGGTAAATATTTTTTTCATTTCCATCTGACATCTCTTAAGCTTCCTCTGTTTTCAGAACCCTCTATTAAGCTTGAAGCTAGTCAACAAGTGAATTGAAGCCGACTTTGATTGGCATAAATACCACATTTATCTTCTCAGATATGTAATCAGGAGACAGCTGTCTGGCCACACTTGATTACTAGCATATCTAAGGTTAATGTAATATCCAAGTTCAAAATTTTGAGTATTAGAGATAAAATCTGAAGCCATCTGAAACAGCAGGCCTCATTTACTCTGCCCTCATCTTTCACAAAGAGGCTGCAATGTGTTTCTTCATTAATTAGTATATCAGAGCAAATTTAAAGACAATGATATTACATTATCACTATAATTGAAGAAGTCTTTTGAAAAGGTATATGCAGCATGTAGTATTAGCAATACTCTGATTAATGAAGGAGTGGAGAGGAATCAAAAATATTGCCTACATTAAATACTATACCCATTAAAATAAATACACACAGGGGAAGGGTTGGGGGAAGGGATAGTTAGGGAGCTTGAGGTCGACATGTACACACTGTTATATTTAAAATGGATAACCAAAAAGGACCTATACTGTACAGCTCAGGGAACTCTGCTCAGTGTTAAGTGGCAGCCTGGATGGGAGGGGACTTTGGGGAAGAAGGGATACATGTGTATGTATGACTGAGCCGCTCTACTGTTCACCTAAAATATCACAACATAGTCAATCAGCTATTCTCCAGTACAAAATAAAAAGTTTAAAATAAAATGAAGATGAAATAAAAAACATTTGAAGGTAAAATAAATAAATACACACAGAGTGTTTTACACAACGTGATTTCAAACTTGGTAACCAAAACATTCAGCCTTTTTTATCTCCAAGTTTTACCTCATGTTATTTTTGTTGTTTTCCAAGGATGGATGGATTACAGGATAAAGTTACCCTCAGAGGCTCACAGACATTATCGTTCTTTTTCTACATTTACCTTTGAAAGGGGGGATGCAAATATCGTTCACTACTATTTATGGTCTGTCATTTTGATTAGCTCTTACAAAAGAGATCTCCACTCTAAATTAGTGTTGCTGGAGTCAGAGGGACAGTGTGAGAGGTAAACAACAGTAAATCATATTTTGCTCCAGGCTTTCTCAACCATCTCCTGGATGTTGTAATTTACCCCAGTTTTTTCAGTTTTCTGTGCTCGATCCAACTCCGATCCCACTCCCACTCCATCAACCTCACTGCTATATGGGTATGATTTCATATTGATCAGTTATTGGTAGCAAAAAATAAGTTGAGAACTGCTTTAAAAGATCAGAAGAATGTAACTTCTTGTACAGCACAGAGCCTAAGCCTTGCGGACTCCAACACGCTGAACCTATTTGTGGAGGATACAGCGTTACCAAAAACAAAGAAAAGATTCTAAAACACTCTGAGGAAGTTCATGATTAGACTAAGCTATTATTGATGTTAACATATAGGTGCTTATTCCCTTAGAAGCCTGCCATGTAAAACCACCTCTTGTATATTTGCTTCTGTCTCAGCAGTAAAGGTTGGGTAACCAGAAAAAGAAGCCTGTTGAAAGAATATTTGAGGCTCACAGGATAGACGAGAGGACTGGAGTTCCAGCTAAGAGGTGAACCTCCTAAGGCAGAAGTATAAATTGTCTGAAAACAGTCTTATGATCCTCTGCTTCTGCTGCCATCACAAACAATATGCTGAAATGTATCTGGCCACCAGGATTGAGTCTCCACTCCAATCATCATAGTCACCAGTACCATTTCCACACTAGAGACTTAAAACTGGCCACAAACACTTCAGTTCAGTTCAGTTCAGTCACTCAGTCATGTCCGACTCTTTGCAACACCATGAATCGAAGCACGCCAGGCTTCCCTGTCCATCACCAGCTCCCACAGCCCACCCAAACCCATGTCTATCGAGTTGGTAATGCCATCCAGCCATCTCATCCTCTGTCATCCCCTTCTCCTCCTGCCCCCAATCCTCCCCAGCATCAGGGTCTTTTCCAATGAGTCAACTCTTTGCATCAGGTGGCCAAGGTATTGGAGTTTCACCTTCAACATCAGTCCTTCCAATGAACACACAGGACTGATCTCCTTTAGGATGGACTGGTTGGATCTCCTTTCAGTCCAAGGGACTCTCAAGAGTCTTCTCCAACACCACAGTTCAAAAGCATCAGTTCTTCGGTGCTCAGCTTTCTTCACAGTCCAACTCTCACATCCATACATGACTACTGGAAAAACCATAGCCTTGACTAGATGGACCTTTGTTGGCAAAGTAATGTCTCTGCTTTTTAATATGCTATCTAGGTTGGTCATAACTTTTCTTCCAAGGAG
>NW_011494784.1:1579491-1606068 GCF_000754665.1 Bison bison bison
GTAACTTTCTTCCAAGGAGTAAGTGTCTTTTAATTTCATGGCTGAAATCACCATCTGCAGTGATTTTGGAGCCCAGAAAAATAAAGTCTGACACTGTTTCCACTGTTTCTCCATCTATTTCCCATGAAGTGATGGGACCAGATGCCACGATCTTCGTTTTCTGAATGCTGAGCTTTAAGCCAACTTTTTCACTCTCCTCTTTCACTTTTATCAAGAGGCTTTTTAGTTCCTCTTCACTTTCTAGGGTGAAAGGGTGGTGTCATCTGCATATCTGAGGTTATTGATATTTCTCCTGGCAATCTTGATTCCAGCTTGTGCTTCATCCAGCCCAGTGTTTCTCATGATGTTCTCTGCATACAAGTTAAATAAGCAGGGTGACAATATACAGCCTTGATGTACTCTTTTTCCTATTTGGAACCAATCTATTGTTCCATGTCCAGTTCTAACTGTTGCTTCCTGACCTGCATACAGATTTATCAAGAGGCAGATCAGGTGGTCTGGTATTCCCATCTCTTTCAGAATTTTCCACAGTTGATTGTGATCCACACAGTCAAAGGCTTTGGCATAGTCAATAAAGCAAAAACAGATGTTTTTCTGGAACTCTCTTGCTTTTTCGATGATCCAGCAGATGTTGGCAATTAGATCTCTGGTTCCTCTGCCTTTTCTAAAACCAGCTTAAACATCTTCATGCCATTGAAAAAACCTCCCTGAGAAAATGTAGTCACATTACTCATCTCCCAACCCAAATCTTGGGTAAATGCATCTGATTTGTGACATACTCATGTTCTACCTGCAAAGGTATTTTGTGGCTTCTTTCTTAGTGGGCTTGGACTCAAAAGTATAGAAATACCCTAATAATCAAAAAGATATTTAATAGTTGGGGAGCAGTGGAAATCACGACAAGTACCTATTTTAACATTTTATTTTCATTTAAGTGTTTTAGTTACTTAATGAGAAATCTGTTTGCTTAAAAGACAAAAAGTGAGCAGAAACTGATATTATATAAACTCTTCTTCTTCTGACAGGGCTGGTTGCCCTGAGAAAAGGTACTGTTTCTTGAGTTCTTTCTCTATACCAAACAGGGCAAAGTAATCCACAGAGATGATCACACCTGACCCGACAGCAATCCCATCAATCATTTACAGATGAGTTTCAGAGAAACTGGGTGACTTGCCCAAGGTCATATAGCTGGGATGAAACTGAGCCAGGATTTTAGCCCAGTATGAGTCCTGGTGGATTTTCAGTATTTCACCTGAACCACCCTCATCCCCCACCCCAGAGGCCTCTCAGGTTTGGCAATATGGCTGCCAGGGGAACTGCCAGCCACAGAGTGAGACATTATCTAAAGCAAAGTAAAGAGCAATAAGAAGAAACAAATTCAGAAGAACAGGATCCAGAGAGACGATTCAAGAATTGCTGTGTGACAAACCTACCATTTTCCAAAATATGCCACGGTAGTGGCCTTGAAAATTTTTTGCTCATGTACTCCCTAAAATAATTTTGAATAACTGTCTACCCTTCCCACATTTTCTAAGTTGATAACTAATCTTTTTCCATTTTAAGTTTAAATAACCGAAAAGCAAGCAATGTCTACCATATTATAAATACTGATACTTCAAAATAAAGATCTCATTACTTTCAACATAGCCAATGGAAACTACATACATAACAGTTTGATATATCCTATCATCTATGTTCCCTGGAGCAGGAAATGGCAACCCACTCTATTCTTGTCTGAAAAATTCCATAGAAAGAGGAGCCTAGTGGGCTACAGTCTATGGGGTTGCCAAGGGTCGGACAGGACTAAGCACACACACACACCATTGACCCATTGACTTAGGAGGCCATGTAGATTTCTGAGACATGTTTATGTAGAAATTTGTTGGGAAGAGGCTACCAAACACTTTCTATAATTCATTAGGGCTCAGACCCTCCAGTTAGAGGATGCAGCCTACCTTTTTCAAAAGTCTGCTTTACCTTTCAAAACGATCTGTGTCTAAGCAGACCTAAGATGTCAAGAGTCATAGATCTTCTACCACTTACCACGCTCATGATTATATTTAGTTACTGTACCAGTGTTCTGGGCTTCCCTGAAGCCCTGGCTCAGATGGTAAAGAATCTACCTGCAGTGCAGGAGACTCAGGTTCGATCTCTGGGTCAGGAAGATCCCCTGGAGTAGGAAATGGAAATCCATTCCTGTATTCTTGCCTGGAGAATTCCATGGGACAGAGGAACCTGGTGGGTTACAGTCCATGGGATTGCAAAGAGTCAGACACAACTGAGCGATTAACACACACACATTTTCTATTTTAAACTACATGAACAAGCCAAATGAACCAACATTTGGAACTCTACCTTTTCCTTTTCTCCCTGAACTCATATTTTCTTATACTTTTTTATACAATTTTATTCTAATAAAATATTTTATCCTTTAAAGTGTTTTACTGATCTCTTATCATGCTTCTCTGTACCAAAAAAAAAAAAAAGTGCTGTGTTTATTAATTGGAACTTGAAGTTTACTTAAATAGATAAACCTTATTTTATTCCCCAATGTGCTAAATCTCTAAGATTAAAAAAAAACTAGATTAAATGATCATTTTGTTAGTAATAAACAATTGATAAAAACTATATAAATAAATGTATTTAAAATGTTGATATATAATTTTTAAACACATCTAATTTCATTTTAAATATATGCACCCTAATGAGATAAATGGAGACTAACAGAATCGTCCATGCTTCTGTAGGAGAGATTCCTAGAACAGTTCTTGGCTATCTCAAACTCTGTAGTTCCAAGAAGAACTTACCAGTCTTTACTTTTCAAATTTGCTCCTCTGGTCCTTAGATTCCCCATGTTTTTTAATGGAACTTTCGGTAACCTCACAATTATACCCAGAATCAAAAAAACATTATGTTCCTCTCACCATTGTCACCAACATCCAGTCAAGTTCCATCTGTTCAGTGTCTAGGCTCACCTCCTTCTCTTCTGTGACTGTATCTTGGCCATGACCCTGACCTTCACTTACTAACTGGCCTCCCTCTTTCCTTTTCCTGTTTCTTCACCCCTAATCTATCTAAAATATTCTGCCAAGTCAAGCCTGATTGTCCAGAGTAAACTGGAGTCTCCTAACAGCCTGATTTAAAACTTCCTTCATTCCCCCATTACCTAAAGAACCGCTTCCAAGTATTTTAGCCTAGAACTGCTCACTCCAGGCCAGCCACAATGAGGTGTTAATCTTCCTTTCTCCTCTTGTTTTCTGCTGCTCGTATCTGAGTGACTATGTGCCCATGCCTCTTCAACTCAGGACTCATACGTCCAGGAGTATGAGCCTTATTTTCCATGATAAGAGGTAAGTGCAGCCACAGATGGTAGTATCTTCCTGAAAACAAGTTGAGACTTTTTTAATATATATATTGAAGCATATGTACTTGCATTATGAAATAAAATACAAACTTTGTATAAATTACTAGGAGAAAAAGGTCAGACTTCAAAGAAATTTAAATCATGCAGCTGGCCATCTCTGGCCCCATTGCCAAGTTCCTCTTGGTTATTAGTATATTCTCAGGAAAGTTTTAAGAATCCCTCTATAATGTGAAAGCTCCTTAATCAATTAGTAGCAACTATAATAAACATTATTGTTTAATCATCTTTCTCTTCATTTGCATCACTCACTCTCCTAGCATATACTCTGTACCTTCTGACTCTCTTAAAGGCACCTATGCTACTCATTCCCCTAAAAAAAAAACATGTATTTTACAAATGTATTATAAAATTCCATCTATCTTTCAAGGCTTGGATTTAAAAGTTGAGTCTTCCATGGAGGTTTGGAGAACCACACACCCTCTCCTCTCACTCACCCTCCTTAAGGAATAATCCTCTATTAAGGGCTACTTTAAGCATGAAGGTGCCTAAATCCAAGATGTAAATAAGTGCCTCTGCTCCTCCATCAGTGCATAGTATTATAGGTGCTTAGTAAACAGCTGAGTGGCTGAATGAATAAATAAAGAATTTTTGTATCCAGGTATCACCATCAAATCACCTTTGCTTTGTTTTATAATCCTGTGATCCCTTTTATTGAGCACATATAAAATATATGCTTGCCTCTGCTCAGAGCAGCAGACCATGGTCAACTCTGAGTTACTGAACACTGATTCTCCTGGTACAATTTGGTATTTAGTTCTCAACCAGAAGATTCTCCCAGATCTTTTCTGAGGTCAACAATGTAACTAGAGGACTCACTTCAACTGTCAACATGCCACCTTCAAAGGAAAACACAGAGCTTTCAGTGGCATTTTTAAAAGGTGACTATATCTGATATAAATAAAATACTGAAATATTTACTAAAGCTTTAGTCTTAGGCATGTATAAAAGAGAACATTAGTGTGGGGTGTCTTTGCAGCACAGCTGCTAGGTCATTTCAGAAAATATGGGTCTAACAGATGGAGAGAAACTAGAATTAAACCTGCAGGTATTTCTTGTTCTTTCTCAAGTCATGTTTATTTTAATTAAATTAGGGAAAAGAGAGTCTCATTTCTTAAAGGGAGAAGTCTTAAAGGACTTTCATCTCCCTACCATTTCTTTCCCTATAGAATTCTGAATGGGGGCAGGGTGAGGTGGGGGAGGAAAAAGCCTGTGGCACTTTATGATTGGAATGAATAGCTTTCAAAGGGAAAGATATATTTCTTTTTCCAGAAATGTTTAACAGATTATGCTGTGTGAGCTGTTAAGGTAAAGAGTCTTCAATTTGGAGGTAAAATGTAGAGAGAAACATAAAACCAAATTAGGTATCAAACTAATTAGAATCAATTAGTTCTTGCCAATAAATCCTGCATTTGTATCTGATGCATTATAAACCACATGTTATTTTTTAAAGGTAATTATTTAATTATCATAGCAAGATATGAATTAATAGATATTTTGACCCACTTGTGAAAAATGGATTTATAGACATCCATTTTCTCTGATGTCAGGAAACTAAATTTTACCAATTCAAGGTAAATTTAGTTCTTTCTGGTTTTAATTCCATTCCATCTAGATAAATATACTATCAATTTACTATTTTTCCTCCCCATTAATATTTTCTTCCTACCAGGGGGAGAGGATGAGAGAGTGACCTACATTTCCAACAGTTCTGGTATTTTCTTCTACAATCATTGTCATTAACAATCACTTAAGTAACAATAATATGCATCAGAAACTTTTAAGTACTTTAGAAATCATCTGCCCACTGTACAGATTAGGAAACTAAAGAATAGAAAGGTTAATATGACATGTGCCAAACTTATCGCTAGTAAAGATTTAAGCCTAGGTGTTAGGAGAAAGACCCTTGATTCCCCATCACTAAGCACTGGCATATCTTGTAGTTATTGAGACAAACCATCTTTGATCACTGGTACCCCTGACTGCTACACCTGTACTAAAACTTCAGAAGCTCCCTCTGCTGGCTGGTGACAAATTCTGCACAAGGCACAATGCATCCTCCTCTTTCTGTCTAAAATGAAAATGCTTGTCAATAAATGGCTGCTGAGATTTGTGTTTGAAAAATAGTTTGAGATATTAAAATCTGTGTGGTCCTTTCTCATCTGATTGCATTATTAATATTATCTTTTTAAAGCAATCTGCTCTTGAAGAAATTAGACGAGCTCTGTATCTCAAGGAATGGTGGATATAAAAGTCACCTACCTACAAGTCCGTCTGGATTTTTCCCCTTACATGCACATACCATGAAGGAACTTTAAAGTACTAGGAATAGAGGCAAGGAGTCCAATAGAAATCAAGTAAGCGCACAGGTCTCTGGAAAAGGAGAATCTATGGGCTGCTTGTAGAGAGGTAACAAGATTTGAAAGAGATGCTGTGTGATGCTTCAAATAAGTGACACTACAGACAGCCTGGCACAAATCTCTAAGTCACAACCATGACACAGGAAAAACGGAAAAGTGTCAGGCTTGATGAGGCCATGGGGACAGGCACAAGACCATCTCATCATCATCAGTGTAGACAGATTGTATTGGGCAGTTAAAGCTGCTATAACAAAGCACTGAAACAGTTATTTCTCACCATCCTGGAGGCTGAGAAACCTAAAATTAAGGTGCTAACAGAGTCAGGCCCTAGTGAGAGATTCTCTTTCTGGCTTGTGGATACCTCCTTCTCGATAGACCCTTACAGGACAGAGAGAGAGCGAGAGAGGGAGAGAGAGAGAAACAGTTCTCATCTTTCTCCCACTTTTTGTAAGACACAATTCCTATCATCTGGGCCATTTTCATGATCTCTTATAATCCAATTATCTCTCAAAGGTCCCATCTTCAAACACTATCACCATTGGGGTAAGGGGTTAGGTCTCAACACATGAATTCTGTGAGGATACAAATATCCAGTCCTTAACACAGATATCCCATGATGACAAGCAGGGAGCCTTCTTTCTAACACTTTATCTCGGCAAATGGCCCCAGATTCCTATTTCAACTCAGAGAAGAGAGTGAGACACTAAGAAAAGGAAAAAATCAATCTTCCCATCATCATAGCAGGAAAGGTTCTCAGAATGTGGCGTTGAGTTCACTCACTGAAAAATGAAGACATGGAACATTGTGTGGACACTTGAGTGTATAGATTGAGAGCTATCCCTTCTACCAATGATTTTTGTATTTTAACAAGAAGGTTGTGAGCATGCATGTATAAATGCCAGGAAAATAGAGAAAGAGTATTTACAAAGATAGATCATATTCCATGAGATAAACTATCATTTTCTCCAGTCTTTACAAATCAGAGCTGACTAAGAATAGATATTTGAAGATATGGATTAACATTTTTACATTATGCAGACATCACTCATTAGTTAGTCATAGTTAAGCAAGTTCTATATTAGTGATCTAAAGGTATAATGGGAAAATTGCTAAACTGAGAGAAAGTTCTGATTCAATAATCAATATTTGCACATTCTAGGAACACTTTGAAATTGGGGTTTGGCAGAAATGGTCTCTTTGTGAATGTATCTTTGTATTGTGAATTCTCTCCAAAGTGAAATGATAAGCAAATTAAATTAAACTGATTCAGGCACCATTTGGTCTTAACACACAGATGCTAGAACTCTACTATGCCTGGCAGAGATGGCTGGCTCACTCCCGTAGGATGAGCTCTACGTTGTTCTTTAGACAGGTGTTTCCTGGAAATTGACACCAAGAGTGTCAAAATAAAATCACAATAACAGGTTTGATCGGGCACACCAAAAACATACACAGAAAAACCAACGTGAGCTTACAAATGATGAAAATTGCAAAGCAAGATGGAAAATAACATTCAGAGAAATATTTTAAATATTATTCTTCACACATAACAGAAATGACAAAACATTTCCTGGCTCCTAACATGATGATGCTTTCAACATCTGGAATCCAAAGAAAGATCTTCTGGGAAACAGAATAAGGTGTATAATATCATTTATGTGGGAATTCAGATATTCAACGTATGGTGCTTAGCCTGAGAGACCACAATGAGGCTGTTAGCTATTGGTCACGCTGAAATTCAGTGGAAATCATTTCACATGCTTTAAACTGAACATACAATTCATTTTCGTGGGTGGGGAGGGAAGGGGATGTTCCTCATGGTAGTTAGAATGGAATACATGAACGTTTAGGGTTTCTCAAGACTGAAGATATTGATTTAGCATATATGGCTAGATACAGTCAGAAGTAAACCCAGACTGAGTATAAGGAGGTAGGCTGGCCACCACACCTTCTGAGTCAGGGTAGCGACAGCCTCCAGACTATACACATGGGACATAAAAGCAGCCCAGATTAGCTTTCTTTTATACACTCTGAGGCTGTTGCAGGTTAGGTTTCCTGGAAGACAGAGATGGACTCAGAAGGCATTAGTGGGCAGAAGGATGTCGGGAATGCTCTGTGATCAACTCCTGTGGAAGTGAAGGAAAAGACGCAGGGCTGAGAAGAAGGCAAAGCTTAACTGTGATACAGTCTCAATGAAAGCCTTAGCCAAATTCATGGAGGTTCTGAAAACAGAATGGATTTTGAACCTGTCTCAAGTTGGGATGAGAGGCTAGGCTGTTATAAGCATCCCCTTCCCATACCCCATTCAGTGCTGGAAAGAAGCATGACCTTGGACAAGCCAGTGTTCTTCAGAAGGGGGTTCACAGCTGAATGCTGCTGCCCTGCCTGTCAACTATGGAGGTGCAATGCTGC
The DNA here is from genome assembly GCF_000754665.1 of Bison bison bison. NCBI lineage: Eukaryota > Metazoa > Chordata > Mammalia > Artiodactyla > Bovidae > Bison > Bison bison. The sequence goes on from NW_011494784.1 coordinate 1,587,685, forward strand.
CTGTGTTCATGAGTGAATTATTTCATTCTTGTTTTTTAAACTAATTTTATGTATTTTCAAGGACTCTTCTTTAAAATACTGTTTCATAGTTGATTGTCAGTAGAGGCACCACATATATTTTAATTCATCAAGTAACAGTCCTGCTTCAGCAAACTGGCCAATCAGTTTTTGAATATGCCCACTTAACATTTACCAATACAAGGGAAGCATGGTTCCCAATCACAGGCAGTTCCATTCTACTCACCGAAAGTTATCTAAAACAAGTTTTATTGATCACCTTATTAAAAATACATCTGGATCAAAGATTCACTGACTCTAAATTCCAACAACCCCCACAAACAATCACCTAGACTATAGGAGAATGAATCCAACAACTATAAATAAAGGGACCAAGGAGCAAGAGATTAAATGTTGTTTCCAAATAGAATTTACTATAAATCAGAAGGAATTAGCATTCTTGACTTTTTAGTCTATGCCCAAAGTCATTATGTTGCTTTTATATAGAATTCTCATCCCCATTTGAGAACAAGGAAAAAAATGTAGACAGAAATAATCATAAGAACATAAATACTGAGGTTGTATCTTCAGATCCCAGCTCTTTCACCATAAAAGATCTGTTTTTTATTACTACTTTCCTCCACAATGAAAATCTAAAATGTTATCCACAGTTAATCAACTAGTCAGGGTGATACAATAATGTTGAATAAGAAAAATATTTCATTAGCCTTAGAGTCCTTTCATGCTAGTGAAATGTATGACTTTTGTTAGGCTTTTGACATATTAAGAAACTTTAACATTCCTAGCTACCTTCAAGAACCTTGAAACGAATGAACACTCTGGATTAAATACATCTAAGAAGGAAATAAATTTTGTGGCAAAATAACACCCTTATCTATCCCTTTTAGTTTATTTAAGTATCCTTCATGAATATTTAATAAATAAGTTAACCTATTTAGTTAGCTATTATGAGAAAAATTAAATCTTTGAACACATATCAACCTAAGAATTTTCTCAGCCAATGCTATTTTGAACTGAGTATTAAAGAACACTCATTAAAATAATGGTGAATTTTTAAATGCAATAATTCAAGCTTTTGTTCATCCCTGGTCCCCAAGATCTATATATTGCAACAAGTTCTGTGTGTGTGTGTCAAGGTTTAGGAACAGAGAGGGTTCACACACTGACCTATAGATGAAAAGAACAATGGGAACAGGCAGAGATGACATGTTTTGCTCAGACTGCCTCAATTAAAGTTAAATCCTATGCCCAGAGGTTCAGCAGCTTTGCTCCCCACTATTAAAAAAAAAAAAAAAAAGTCCTTTGACATCAGCATTTTGTTTCCAAGCAGACACAATTCCACTGAGATTTGATGCATCTCATCAACACCATTCCTTCTCCTATGTTAAATGTGCTATTAGGAAAGGTTTGGAGTGTCTGGAAACTGGAAGGGGCTGTGCACAGGCTATTCCAGCAGCTTAGCTATTGCACTGGCGCATCTCCAGCTTCTCTGCTAAATACATAATTAAATCTCACGGTCGACATGGTGTGATTCATTCCCATAAAGTGTGAAAACAAACAACTGTGCATGCGCTGTCCCCAATTTCAAATTCAAAACAAAAATATCCTGGAATCTTCTATTTCCCCTTAAGTTCCAAATGTAATTAGACCATTTTTAAAGACAAGTAGTCTTTCAGTTTCCATGTGTTAAATCCAATCTGTCAGTTACAAATGGGAGGGACAAATGACTGCAAAATGTAACATCTTGGTTTCCTCTCTTTATCATCAAGTGCTCAAATTGACTTTTTTTCCCCTAGAATTACCAAAATGTCATTGCTCTCTCATGCAAAGCCTTTGTTTATTTACCAGTTTACAGCCAAGAGCAAATGTTCACAAGTAAGAAATCAGACCCTCCAAAGTGCTGTTGACTAATGCAAACTCACAAACTGCAGCAATGTGACAAAGGGCAGCCATAATGCTGGCTCTGGCTCTATGCCATGGCCTTAAGTCACGACAAATTTAAAGGAGATGCCCAGCATCTCTCCATAGACGTCACCACTGAGTTCTGGAAGGCAAAAATTCTTTTCATTCTTCCAAACGAATGAGAAAATAAACTTCACATATAATGAACTAGATTCTTCTGGCTGCTTCTCAGAAGAATTTTAGTACAGGAGGGCCTAGAGTAAAATTTTCAACCTACAAATAAATATTTACAGTTATTTCTATTAGTAGAGCCCAAAATAAATCAGCAAATATTTCTGGAAGGAAGAGAAGTCATAAGGATACATTTTTCTTTTCATTAAATGTCAATTTTGTGACACAAGTCTAATATTAATAGCCTGAGCAACCTGCATATAGATATTAACTAATATATGAATATAAATGTATGTAAATGTGTTTCTCTATGAATATAGCACATATACACAATTCTTCAATGACTAACAATATTCTATTACTTTCAGTCTACCATTTTTCATGTCTGATTCTATTCCACTGTATTTACATACTTCTTCATACTGTATTATATTTATATACTTTTCCATGTATGCTCCCTTTACACTCTAGCCATACTACATACTTTCTCTAACACGGTACTCCCATCCCTGCCTCTATAATTCTGCTAATTCTGTTCCCTCAGCTGAAAATACTATTCCACAAACTGTCAAAACACCCCCCTGAGAATTCACAGCCCAATTCAAATGCTACAGATAGCTAAATATTTGTCACCTCACAAACCCTCATAGTGTGTTGTTTGTGCTTCTCTAGTTGATTTGGTAAAATTTCTTGATCTATGGGTATGTGCATTGGTACTATTTTCTCATCACCCACAAAGTTCCAAAGACTGATGACAAGAATTATATCTCACTCATTTTTGAATGTTTTTCAAAGCCAAGAGCAGAATTTTAAAGATAATCACTTCTCAAAAAGAAAAAAAGACTAAACAAAGAAATGAATGAACTAATATATCTAGCATGTATTTATAAAAAAAATTAATGCAGAGAAGCAAAAATAACATTTCAAAACACCCATAATCCATGAATATATTATATATTCTTCCTGTCTTTTTTGCCTCGTATATATAATATATGTTCATATTTTATATTTGTGAAAATGTATTTTGTCTATCTTATAACCTACAGTATTTATTTAACACTAGAAGACCCCGGTTCTATTCCTGGGTCAGGAAGATCCCCTGGAGAAGGAAATGGCAATCCACTCCAGCACTCTTGCTTGGAAAAATCCCATGGACAGAGGAGCCTGATAGGCTACAGTCCATGGGGTTGCAAAGAGTCAGACATGACTGAGCGACTTCACTTTCACCATATATCATGACTGAATGTCACTATAATTTTTTTCTGTATATTACATATATTTTATATAATATTCATTATATGGCCACAACATAATTTAGACAATCTTCTGCTCTCACATACCTTGATTGTTTTTAATTTTTCTGTCATCATCTTTCCTCCTATGTTCAAACATTTTTTTAATAATGCTAAAATCCAAAAGTCAACTGAGTAAATTCTAAAGATTCTCTTAGCTTTATTTAACAACTCATGAATCCAGACAGCATTCAATCTAGCAGAGAGAAAGGAACTCCAAGGAGCTGTACAAAATGAAAGACTTTTTTTTAGGCAGAAGGGAGCAGAAACAAGGAAGTTACAAAGAAAGTAAACAAAAATGAAGGTTGTGTATTGCAAGGTTAGTTTCCTTTAGGGGATGGCAGGGGTCTGTCAGGTAAGCCCTAACTAGTGATCAGCTGATTCCTGATTGGTTTAAAATTCCATTTCTGGAAGAGCAGAAACTGAAATTAAGTTGTCTTGATTTGGTGACATGCATTTTAGCAAAAGCACTCCATTTTGATCCTACTGTCTTATTTTTTTAAGAATCATATAAATAATTCTGCACCTTCACTGCTAATTTCATTGCTTGAAAAATAGAGGTAAGCATGGTCTCTCACATGGACTTCTACAGTAGTCTACCAGCCAGTCTGAGGGTTTTCACTCTTGGTCTTTAGGATGTTCTCAGTTGAGCACACAACAGCCTGTCACCTGTCAGATCATGACCCCATCCATTCTAATCATCCAGTGTCTTTCCGTTTTATTCAGAGTAGAAACCAAAGTCCTAATACAAGACTAGATGACTCTGTTTCCAACAGCACTCCTCCCATTACCATTCATTTCTTTCTGGTCCTATTTATTACTCCCCTGCCTCATCTTGCTTTAGACACACTGGCCTCCAGGAGTTCTGCACTTGATGCTCCCTGGCTGGTCCCCCCTTTCACAAACTTAGCTAAATAAAAAACATCTCCTTTGAACTCCACTGCATTTGTTTGTGATAGTGCCATTAAAGTATATTAACTCTCCCCTCTCATAGCTTTACTGAAATAGCAACTTCTCAGTGAGGCCCTGAAATCAGTCATTGTCTCAAATCCCAAAGTATCTTGTCCATAGACTCTTTACCATCTTACACATTTAATTTGTTTAATGTCCTTCTCCCAGAACTATGGACTCTATTTCATAAGACTGTCTTCAGCCCTTAGAATTGGTACATAATTGATAATTCAAAAAATACTGTTTTAACAAGTAGATATTATGGTGACTAGACTTTAGTTAAATCTTTACATCCATTCAAGATTATTCCTTCTTAATTGCTCTGTATAACCAAAATAAATGAAGTTCATCTTTACGTTTCTAAAAAAATGTGTGTCTTTGGTTACAATGAATGCTCACAGCTAGCAGACTATTCACAAGTTCAACTACGTCCTTCTGCCCACACTTGTATATTTAATAAAGATCAGTTGTGTTTCTTCCCAAACATGTGTATGTCTGTTGCACCTGTTATAAATATACAACTTCAATAAATATTTATATACCAATAGACAATGCATTTGAAAATAGATATATCACTATGAAAATGCTATTGAAGTTTTTAGTAAGATTCAGTAAAGGCAAGTTACAATAAAAAAAATGCCATATTTGATAACAACAAAATATTTGTAAAACAGCTATAACAATATAGGAGGCCGCACTCATTGTTTTAAAAAATGTTTTTAAGTAGTTAACTCCTCCCCGCCACAAACCCTAAAAATTATAGATGATTCAATAAGAAATCATAGAGAATTTCAAGTCATCAAAAATATATGCAAATAAAAGGGCTTAGCCCATGTCAAGTTGTACACTCATATATTTAAAGTTAAAATAAAATGTTAAGGCATAATTATAGACAGATATAGATATACTTTTTAAAATAATCAACTTTATTGTTTAACTGACTCACTACCAGTAATAATAGTAATAATAATTTACATAATATTTCTGCCTCTCAGTTTTTTTTAAATCAGCAAAATGGAGAAGATACTAATTGTGTTGCCTACAATGAAGATCTACTGTGAGAATAAAATAAAGTTACACATCACAAAGTGCCCTGAAAAGCTATTAAAGATGTAAGCTACTGTTATAATTAAATGGATTTAAGGAAAAGCTGAAAGTAATAAAAGACACCTTTACTTCCTCATTCCCCTTGGACATATTCTTTTCTGGAATTATTGAGGCATTTTCACATAATACTGTTCTAAACTTGAAAATTCAAATGCATCGACATTCCAAGCATAACTGGAACAAATTCAAATGAACATCAGATTTCCATTTAAATCCAATTTTACTCTTTCTCCTTCCTCTGTTTCAAGTCTCAGAACACTCTTTCCTCTTATAGCTGAGCTCATCTCTCAAGAGTCAAGGAACTCACTTGGGTCATCTTCCTACCTGGGGCAGCAGCCATCTTCAAGGGCCTTCGTCTGTGCCTGCATACCAAGGAGATTCCCACAGCAGAGCCCTGGCAGTATGCTGAGATGAGTCCTGAAGTGCTCCCTGAATGTAAATGACCTGAAACAATAGGACTGCAATTAAGAAGAAGGCCTGGGTTTCTACGAGTGCAACATTCCAACCTTTCCATACACTGCCTGAACTGAACACGTGGCAATCACACCCACTTGGCTGGCAGCAGCTCTGCCATCTTTCTGTGTGTGTGAGACCCATTTTATCAGTAGCATGACAATGAAGCTGGAGGATATACAAAATGTGTATAGGTTCTAGTTTGAAAAATGAAAAAAGGGTCTACATTTTTTTCAAAGATTCTAACAAGAGAGGCAACAGAATTGGTAGGCAGTGTATGGGCTCTGGGTTCAAATCTTTACTACTCAGCATTTTGTGATTTTCTGCAAATTCCTTAAATTCTCTTGTTTCAGTTTCCTCCTATCTAAAGTACACATAAAAATGTATGCCTCAGAGTGGGGGCTTGGTGTATGTGTATGTGTGTGTGTGTGTGTGTGTATTCATATATATACATATACATAGTACATATTTATTATTATAGTGCATTTTAAAACTCTAAGGGTAAGACAGAAATGTGTGGTATTTCAGACTTAATAAAGAGAAGTTTCTCTTCTTCTTTCAAATCAGAAAGAAAGATTCTGTATAATTTGAAGAAAGCTTTGTGCATTCTATTTTCATACTTAGTCACACATAGGGGTTCACTTACATTTGAGTACAGCACCCTTTCTGCCAGTCCCAGGTAAGTAGAATACAGTAGTTACAGAAATATTTTAAATAACAGAACAGCAACAAACATGAATAATAGACACATAAATTCATGTTCTGAACCTTAACTCTGTTCTCAACATTCCGCAGTCCCAGATGTTCAATTTAATCTCAGGGGGATTAGTTTTCTAGTTCCTTCTTTGTACTAAAGACATTTAAATGAAGAAAGGTTTAATAAAACAGCCCCTAAAAATATTTCAGCATATTTCCATATATTTACTATATATTTTATCCATTGTAAATAATACATTTTCTATTAATAAGAACATCTCCTAAATGATGTGTCTGTTTTTAAAATACCTCTAAATAGATGTCAATGAAACAATAAAATTGAAACAATTGTAGAATATATTTGTATATTTATTGTAACAATATATAATCAGTATATATATTATCATAATTATATGTATAATCTTGGTACTTTTTCTAACAAAGTAGCTTTAAATAGATATCTGCTAAGAAAAAAAAAATATATCCACCTTCTGTTTTTAAGAAGCTGACTAAATACAAAAACTTTCTCCCAGAGATGAAAACTATTGCCAAAAATATTTTCCAAGAAAGAATTTTTTTTTTTTTTTTGGAGTATAAGTTTAATTTTAAGAAGTACACCAAGTGAGAAAAAAGAAAAGGTTGATTCAAAGGACTTTTGTGCTTTGCATCTGATACTTAATAGACTTTTGTATACAGCTAAGCTGAAGATCGGAGAAGGCGATGGGACCCCACTCCAGTACTCTTGCCTGGAAAATCCCATGGACGGAGGAGCCTGGTAGGCTGCAGTCCATGGGGTCACGAAGAGTCAGATACGACTGAGCGACTTCACTTTCACTTTTCACTTTCATGCATTGGAGAAGGAAATGGCAACCCACTCCAGTGTTCTTGCCTGGAGAATCCCACGGACGGGGAAGCCTGGTGGGCTGCCATCCATGGGGTCGCACAGTCGGACACGACTAAAGCGACTTAGCAGCAGCAGCAGCAAGCTGAAGATAATCATTTCTCACCATTTTATCAGAAACTTCAGAAAGCCTAATCACATGCAGAACAGGTAACTGAGATGTTAAATGGCTGGTGGTCATCCCTTCAGGGGAACTCATCTATTGTCAAAGCCTCAAATCCTTCCTTCCCCTCTAGGTTTCTAAATTCCCTCTGTGACAGCATTCCTTTTTGTATCTAATGTGTTGAGAATCTTAAGCACAGCCTCAGTTTTCCACCAGCCATAACTGCATTATCTTCTTGGATAGAAACAAAAGGAGTTTCAATAAATATTCTATAAATATAAATGGTATATAAAAAGAAGCCCAAAAACTTTGGAGAAACAGTACTTTTAAACATACTATCAATTCATTCTTGTGTTTGGAAAAAGGGAGAACTCAGACATCAGGTAATGTTAACTATAAAGCTAATGAGAATATAGCTACCTTCCAGGTCTAAAAATTAAAAATGCCTTTCAATTATTTTGCATATTTCTTCATACAAATTAACAGTTAATAGTTATAAGGATTTCTTCAGGATAAAGATACAATCAGCCCCAGATCTTCTAAAAGAATAAAGCTAAACACAGTTTAGCTTTGAGAGTCCCATGGACTGTAAGGAGATCAAACCAGTCGATCCTAAAAGAAATCAGTCCTGAATATTCACTGGAAAGACTGATGCTGAAGCTGAAACTCCAATACTTTGGCCACCTGATGTGAAGAACTGACTCCTTAGAAAAGAGCCTGATGCTGGGAAAGATTGAAGGCAGGAGGAGAAGGGGATAACAGAGGATGAGATGGTTGGATGGCATCACTGACTCGATGGACATGAGTTTGAGCAAGCTCCAGGAGTTGCTGAGGGACAGGGAGGCCTGGTGTGCTGCAGTCCATGGGGTTGCAAAGAGTTGGACACGACTGAGAGACTGAACTGAACTGAACTGAAACACTGTTTGAACTGCTGTTTTCTGGGAAATACTACTAAATAAAATGCAGTAGCTGACATTGTGGTCTCAACAATAAAGAGCATTTCAATATCACTGAGAAGCAAGAGACTTCAAACAATGTGTTTATAGAAAATTGCCATATCCCTTCAGTATATTCATATCATAGAGAACTCAGCCCAGCTGAATTATCTCCTAGCCTCAGAAGTCACGACTGCATGCAGATTTTTAGGGTATCATTTATAGGTAACAGAATAAAGAATGATACTCAATATTTTTCCCCATTCACTTCAAATTCTTTTACCTTTCAGAAAGCAAAATTCTTTTCCTTTTTAATGCCTACAAGCGTGTGTGTGTGCATGCTAAATCACTTCAGTCATGTCTGACTCTGGTGTGACCGTATGGACTGTAGCCTGCCAGGCTCCTGTGTACATGGATTTTCCAGGCAAGAATACTGCAGTGGGTTGCTATTTCCTACTCCAGGGGATCTTCCTGACCCAAGGATCGAACCCATGTCTCCTGCATTTGGAGGCATGTTCTTTACCAATAGCGCCACCCAGGAAGCCCCGTTTTTAATGGATAAACCCTTTTATTTTGAGGACATTATGTGTGCTAAATTTCTTTAATTAGATGTGATCTGAGTTGTGCTTAGACTATTATCTATTATGTCAAGTTCCAACTTAAATGCCACTTCCTAATAGTCTATATATCTCTTTCTCTCTTCTGCATGTTATGACTTATTGATCACTTGCTAATGTCAGGGGAGTATGTAATCTCCTCAGTTCTGTCTCATCACAACAAAAATTTGAAGCTATGGACCAGTGTTGCAACCTTCAGAGGGACCAGTGTTACAGCTCTTGGACAGACCAGTGTTACAGCTCAGTTTTATTTAGAAAGTAAAGGAAAATACTTCCTCGAGGCATGAGGGCATACTAACCCAAAAGACTCAAAGAGAAGAGAGGCCCCCAGTCCAATTTTGGCTCCTCTTTTTATATGGTTTTTCTCTTCCCCCTGGGCCTGCCCTATGTAAATCTGGCTCGCCAGGAGTGCTGTTTGTTTTACTGAGGTCCTCACTCTAGTCGTCGGACTTTCCTTTGTTCTATTTTTGCGGGCTTTTCCCTTCCTTGTCTTTTAGCCACCACCATTCTGGACTCTTTTTTCCTATTCTAACTACCTAACACTAAGTAAATGATTACATAAGCTTTGTGCTATGCTGTGCTTAGTCACTCAGTCATGTCTGACTCTTAGTGACCCCATGGACTGTAATTCAGTAGGCTCTTCTGTCCATGGGGATTCTCCAGGAAAGAATACTGGAGGGGGTTGCCATGCCCTCCTCCTGGGAAGCTCCCCAACCCAAGGATTAAACCCAGGTCTCCCACATTGCAGGCTGATTCTTTACCATCTAAGCCACCAGAGAAGACCAAGAATATGGGAGTGGGTAGCCTATCCCTTCTCCAGGGGATCTTCCTCACCCAGGAATCAAACTAGAGTCTCCTGAATTGCAAGCAAATTCTTTACCAGCTGAGCTACCAGGGAAGCCCTGCTGCCAATCAAAGATCAAATATACATAAAGACAAAGCATTGATAAAATTATAATGCAAGTACACAGTTCAGTTTACATACATACTTCTAGTAATAAACAAAAAAATTGCAGCATATGCAGCAGCAAAAGCACATTAAGTGTTTGCATTGATCTCAAAATAGACAGATATCACTGTTTCTTGAAAGTCCAAAGGAATAGCCCACAACCTTGCAGTGAATGCATCCAATTCCTTAGCAATTCCCCCTGAGAGTTTAAAAGACCCCACAAGACAACAAACTTCACGAATAACATAATTTTCTTAAACACTGTGGGATCCCCAGTATCTTGTAAGAGCACAATTATAGGTGCAATACTGACATCTATTAAAATATTAAAGTAATATCACATTTAAAAGTTATAATAATACTAAGAGGAGAAATTATTTTCATCATTATTTTGTAGACAAAGCAACAAAAATAAAGAAGTTAAGTAACGTTTGAGAAAATGCAGACGGGAGGAAATTCAATACAAAGCTTCTTGGCTGTAAATCTTACTTTAAAGTACTCCACTATGTTTCCTATTACAATAATTAGCATTTCTTTTCTTCATTGTATTAGGCTTAACATGAGGAGTCGTGTCTTTACAAATTATCCTATGGGATCTTACATGTGTAAGAATCAAAATGCTGCTAAACTAATGTTTGAAGTACTGAATCAATCAACTCTAATGCATTCTGTAACAGATTTACTAGTAACATAGAGCAAATAATATTAAAAATAACTAATATTTGAAGAGCTCTAACTATGTACCAGGATTTTCATTTTCAATTACCTGTTTTGAGATCATTGTGGATTCACATGCAGTTGGAAGAAATAATAGATTCTATTACCACCTAGTTGTACACAGTGTTAACATCTTACAAAACTATGTACAATCACATCCAGCATACTAACTTTGATCTAATCAAGGTACGGTACCTTTCCATTATCACAAGGCTCCCTGGTGTTTCACTTTTATAAACACATACACCCAACCACCATCACGAGCACCCCTTCCCGGGTGTCAAGCAAGATTCCTGCATCAGACAGTTCATTGTTTTTATATTGCTGAGAACTATTTCATAGTTAATCACAGTTTGTTTACTCATCTGATTTAAGAATGGCTTTTATTATATTGTTTTGATATTTGGGGCCTTACTGACCCTGGGGAAATTGCTCCCCAATCTCCAGGGCTAGCCAATTCCTAGAGACAGTAAACATGCACCTGTCCATACCCCCACGCACATAATTCCTCTTCAGGCTTTTACACTCCAAGCCAATATTCCCCTGTTGCTATCCCTCCAAGGCCAGGTCCCAAACTACTCAGGACAGACCCAGCATCCCAGAGCCCACTGAAATAATTTAAATTAGCCAGTCCTAAATCTGTTTGTCCTGCCTCTCGGGTTCCTTCCTGCAGAAACCACAGTAGACTCTTGCTCTTATCTTCCTCCCATGCTTTCGGCCTGTGGCCAAACCCCAGGAGACTGAACCATGAACTACCTCTGGCCACCTTGAGTCAGTGATCCTGCCTCTCAGTGACCCCTGGCTGCCCAGAACCCAAGGCACACGCATGTGAAATATGCACCCATTCAGAAGGCCTTGGTCAGCTCAGGCCCTGCCAGCCAGTGGATTCATGGCCTGGCCAAACCACCAGGATATCTTTCTGGGCCAGGGGCCATCTGCCAAATAAAATCAAATACTGCTGTTGCAAAGGTAGCAACACTCAGTCATTATTCAGCCACGCTGCTTATGGAAACCTGGGCCTCTAACAGGGACCAGAGCTTTCAGGAGTCTCTCATTCCTGGATACCCCATCCAGCCCTATCAAGCAAGGCTTTAAAAGTTCCCGCGACAGCTAGCTGGCATCAAGGTGAATGCGAGTCTTGGTGCAGGTGCGGTCTTGGACATTAGAGAGGCCCGGGCCTGGTTTCCCCTAAAAAGCCCACAAAAGTGATCCAGCACCTTGAGAACTGGATCCTGGACCAGTACAGGGTCTGCTTGGACCACATTTCTCGGAGAGTTGTACGGGTCATGCATGCGGAGTTCACTCATGGCTAGAGCGCCTCTGCTCCAGACAGCCTCTTCCATAGCTGGGTCACCCAGGATATTCTTCTTGGCAGATATCCGGTCCAGCCCACCCTAACCGGTGGGGGCAAGATTTTCAAGTGCCCTCCAAATCTGCCTTCAGGGAGAATAGGCTCCACTAGTTATTTGGGGGCTTGGAATTAGTCAGAATCCTTGAAGTCCCGGAAGACCCCACCGGTGGTCCTGCTGCTCAGAATTTTTGAACCCTTCCCTAACTCTGGCTGCCTTAACTGCGTGGCACATGCATACTCAGTACTGGTAGGTGTGGACTCGGAAGGTTTCGAGCATTTAGGAGGGGCATGGACTGGCCTCACCATCTGGATATTTTCCTGGGTAGAGGAGAACACATCTGCAACACGATCAGATTACTCTGGCAGCAAAGGCATACCCGCCTGGCATGAGGAGCCACCTCTTGGGAAATGTGAGTGATAAACCATCTTTACACTTGTAGTTATCTCCTGATCTGTTGGTCTCACCTTACCTGAATAATAACAAAATCTACACTTTAAAAGAAAGCTGTTTTCATTTGGCACTATTATAGGTAAATTTTCTATAAATGCTTCTGTACAGGTTTTAGTTTGAACTTAAATTTCCTTTTCTCTGGGATAAATGCCTAGAAGTGCAATTGCTGGGTTGCATGGTAGTAGCAGGTCTTGACTCAGTTTTAAGTGCTTACCTAACCCTCACAGCAACTCTGTGATGTTGCTCCTATTGTTTTACTCATTTGACAAATGATGGAATTGAGGCATAGAGAATTTTAATAACTTATAAGGACTCAAACTCAGGCAAGATATGTTCCAAGGCTGCCAATAAACATTTTACTTTGTGATATAATATGCCAATTGTTACTACCATGAGTATACTATATCCCTCTCCAGCATCTCTTAGTAAATATGGTTAAAAACTTTAAAAAAAATTTTTTTTAAACTGGCATTTCTTAGGCAAACTTAAGGATATGATGTAGCCCACTTGTGTCTTGGGAGTACAACATGCCAGCTTAAAGAATAAAGTTGGACAAAGGTTTTATATATATATATGTTTTACTCCTCCATATTGCAAAAACTTTTCAAGTTCCCCTGCTATCTCCATAATAATCCTAAAATGAATGCAAGGGCATTATCCTGAAAGATGAGAGGGGTGGAGATATTTATCCTTATAGAGTGCCCTTATCTTGGTATCTTGTCTTGAAAAGTGAAAGTGAAATTGCTCAGTCATGTCCAACTCTTTCAACCCTGTGGACTATAGCCTACCAGGCACCTCCATTCATGGGATTCTCCAGGCAAGAATCCTGGAGTAGGTTGCCATTTCCTTCTCCAGGGGATCTTCCCAAGCCAGGGATAGAACCCCAGTCTCCCGCAATGCAGGCAGACACTTTACCCTCTGAGCCACCAAGGAAGCCCATCCTGTCTTATGCAACACTAAAAATGTTCCCAGCTGGGTTCAAGCAAGAAGTCAGCAGCAAGGCTCTCACTTAAATCCATACTTTTCTCCAGTGTCCAGAACAAAGAGCTGAAAGATGACAGATTTCCACTCTAACCAAAACTTCACAAATGTTGCAAAAGGGTATTTAGGATATCACCGGATGGACTTATCCTTAAATAATTGAGCAGGATTTTAGAGGACTGTAGTAACATGGGGACAAAAGTAAGGACAGAACAACTCAAGGCAAACTGCAAATATCATGAACAGAGGCATGAACTTTTATTTATTTATTTATTTGGTAGATTGCTTATACCTCTCCTGCTCTTTAAAATGGTTTTAAATTATCAACTTTTCGGGTAATAGAAAATTTAAGGTAATAATATAATGAAAACTTACACATCCTCTACCGCCACAAAAAAATAAAACATAGCACCACTTTCGACTGAAGACTTTTATGGATCCCTAAACAATCCCACCCTTCTTTCCTAGAGATGACTATTTTCCTGAATTCTGGGTGTATTATTCTTGTGTATATTTTTATTCTTATTATATATGTGTGTGTAACCTTAAATCATAAGAGCTTTTCTTTAAAATTTTATCCATCTTGGCACATTGGCTCTACCTTTTTTTCGTTTTCACTGCTGAATAATGTTATACTGTATCATTGTATTTGTGTATGTGTTCAGTTGCTCAGTTGTGTCTGAGTTTTTGTGACTCCATGAACTAAATACCCCACCAGACTCCTCTGTCCATGGAATTCTCCAGGCAAGAATACTGGAGTGGGTAGCCATTCCCTTCTCCAGGGGATCTTTCCAACTTAGGGATCTAACCTGAGTCTTCTGCATTGCAGAAGGATTCTTTACTGTCTGAACCACCAAGGAATCCTGTACTTCAATATATTGATCCATTATCTTGTTTTGGACACTTAGATAATTTTTTTTTTGCTTTTACAATAATATTTCAATAAACATCCATGTATAACTGATTGAGCAAATGTGCAAGACTGTCTCAAGTATATATACCTAATAATTGTTACTGCTGAATCAAAGGTATACACCTATTCAACTTTACCAGGGATAACCCTTGGAATCTTATCAAGAGTTAGATAGCACATTCAAACTGGTAAATTTAAGGAGAACTGAGTAAAATTTAATATGCATTGTCAGGGTTTGGGGGAATGTCAGAAATAGTGCAGTACTCTGGATTAGCTATAGCAGAAAGATAGCACCACTCTTAAGCCTCAAATAGTGAGGGAAGGAAGGAAGCAGTTAAAATTGTTAAAAGACGGCAGGCCCAAAATGGAGTTGCTCATGCTAAGCCCCACAGCACCAAACCAAGACCTAACCTACTAATATTTTTGGCTCTTCAAGAAATAGAAATAGAATCTTAAACCAGTCAGTCAGGAATTGCCTGATATGCACTAGTTAGTGGATGCTAACTAAAGGAAAAGGAAAGTGACCTTTCAGTAACCAGTTTTTGTCTCGTATAACTCCCTTGTTCTGCTCCGTTTTGCCTATAGAAGTCTTTTATTTTTTACAGCTCCCCTGAGCTCCTTTGTATCTACCAGATTGGATGCTGCAATTCATGAGTCATTGAATAAAGCCAATAATATCTTTAAAATTTACTCAGTTGAATTTTGTTTTTAACAGTTTGGTAGCAGTGATGGGACCCAAAAGAGACATCTGATGGCTTCAGGGACAATAAGAAATGTAAGCATTGGTACCTACAAATGCTTTGTGGTTTCTTTTTCATCATTTCCAAGAGCCATGGGTAAGTTACTCTCAGATCTCAGTTCCACTCTCTTTGTGTCAAGTTCCCAATATAATTAACTTTTCAGTCTAGGGTTATTGGGTGAGTCTAGACTGACTAGAGGCAATAACAGAGCACCAGTCCTTGGTTAGCCCACAATCCCGATCCAGACTCAGCAGGTCAGCTTCAGCTAGCAGATAGTTCTACCTAGAACCTGAATCCATAGCCCTTGCTTCAGCCTACAGTCCCCATTTAGTGGAGTCTGCTGGATTAATCTGTTCATTTTGGGAACGGCTGGTAGTGTGCACCTAAAACTTTCTCTTGGTCAGTCAAATAACTATCTATTTTGTTACTGCTCATTCTGTTTCCTTGGGTTTCATTGGTTTCTGTTATTGAGTACATAAGGTAAAGGAATAATGCATGCTTAATCACTCAGTCGTGTCTGACTCTTTAGTGACCCTATGGACTGTAGCCTGCCAGGATCCTCTGTTCATGGGATTTTTCAGGCAAGAATACTGGAGAGGATTGCCATTTCCTTCTCCAGGGTATCTTCCTGACCCAGGTATTGAACCTGCATCTCCTGTGTCTCCTGCATTGAGGTGGATTCTTTATTTACTGGGCCACCAGGGAAGCCCCCAAAGGAATCATAGATTTATTGTTAATGAGAACCTTGGAAACCTAAGCCACAAAATTGGTAGGTGGGCAAAAGTCAAGCACTCAAAACATGTTAGAGTGCTCACCATCTAACTCTTAAGACTCATGTACTAGGCTAAGTTGGTCATGGAATGGGTTAGATTGCTGTTAGGTCACCTAACCAGCTCAAGAAAATTTATGTACAATTCAGTACACTATTAAAAAGCCACACAATCTGCAATCCAGCAGCCCATCCCTCTTAAGTATTAATTTGGTTCTGAGACCTAAAGCTTAGCTAAAGAAATGGGATCCTCAAGTTTCAAAGAATTAAGCGCACCACCTTCCAGCACAACTGCTTATTTTAGATCTAGAAACTACAGCCCCAGAAGCTGTAGATATCCACAATAATGGAAAAATATCTCTAAAACAACCTAGAATTACAATCACTGTTACAGTGAACATTCCAGTTAAAAAAGATTACTCATTTAAGAAGTGCACATGAATGCAAGAGCTCACAAATCAAACAGAATGGAATATCTATTTTAATTGACATGCAGAAGCCTTCAGAAGGCTTCCTTAAAAAACTGGAAATAGAACTGCCTTATGATCCAGCAATCCCACTGCTGGGCATACACACTGAGGAAACCAGAAGGGAAAGAGACACGTGTACCCCAATGTTCATCGCAGCACTGTTTATAATAGCCAGGACATGGAAGCAACCTAGATGTCCATCAGCAGATGAATGGATAAGAAAGCTATGGTGCATATACACAATGGAGTATTACTCAGCCATTAAAAAGAATACATTTGAATCAGTTCTAATGAGGTGGATGAAACAGGAGCCTATTATACAGAGTGAAGTAAACCAGAAAGAAAAACACCAATACAGTATACTAACGCATATATATGGAATTTAGAAAGATGGTAACGATAACCCTGTATACGAGACAGCAAAAGAGACACTGATATATAGGACAGTCTTTTGGACTCTGTGGGAGAGGGAGAGGGTGAGATGATTTGGGAGAATGGCATTGAAATACGTATAATATCATATATGAAACGAGTCACCAGTCCAGGTTCGATGCACGATACTGGATGCTTGGGGCTGATGCACTGGGACGACCCAGAGGGATGGTATGGGGAGGGAGGAGGGAGGAGGGTTCAGGATGGGGAACACATGTATACCTGTGGCGGATTCATTTCAATATATGGCAAAACCAATACAATATTGTAAAATTAAAAAATAAAATAAAATAAAAAAAGATTCCAAAATAACTTCATTGAAAGATTCTTTGAAAGGTTTCATTAGCAAAATGCTAATGAAAATTAAAGACACAAGAGGTACCTAAAACAAAAAACTAAGACTGACATGATTCCTCCTACTCCCTTCTGTCCTCCTTTACCTGAGTATTCAGAGTCTACCAATCCTCTCTCTGAACTACCTTTCCATTCTGAAGCAACTACAGAGCCATAAACAAAACTCTGACAAGTTAGTGACCTTACAAATGCCTCCATATTTACCTTTGAAGGAGAGAACCCCTATATGGACCCTTCTCAGGGATTTCTCCAATAAACCACTACCAGTAAACCACTACCAATTATCTCAGTCAAGGGGAATGCTCAGGTGGCTAAAGCTTTTTACTAGTCTTCTCCATAAATATTACTAGTAAAAAGCTTTAGCCATCTGAGCAGGTAACCTTAATTTACTTCAATTTCTAGAAACAAAATTTGGATTTAACTATTGTTTATAGGTTTTGTATTACTGTATTTGACAGCTAAATTTTTAAAAACAAAAGTTTAAGATCTCCATGTCTGACAGCCATTATGGAAAACAGTGTGGAGATTCCTTAAAAAACTGGAAATAGAACTGCCTTATGATTCAGCAATCCCACTGCTGGGCATACACACTGAGGAAACCAGAAGGGAAAGAGACACATGTACCCCAATGTTCATCGCAGCACTGTTTATAATAGCCAGGACATGGAAGCAACCTAGATGTCCATCAGCAGATGAATGGATAAGAAAGCTATGGTGCATATACACAATGGAGTATTACTCAGCCATTAAAAAGAATACATTTGAATCAGTTCTAATGAGGTGGATGAAACGGGAGCCTATTATACAGAGTGAAGTAAACCAGAAAGAAAAACACCAATACAGTATACTAACACATATATATGGAATTTAGAAAGATGGTAATGATAACCCTGTATACAAGACAGCAAAAGAGACACTGATGTATAGAATAGTCTTTTGGACTCTGTGGGAGAGGGAGAGGGTGGGATGATTTGGGAGAATGGCATTGAAATACGTATAATATCATATATGAAACGAGTCGCCAGTCCAGGTTCGATGCACGATACTGGATGCTTGGGGCTGGTGCACTGGGATGACCCAGAGGGATGGTATGGGGAGGGAGGAGGGAGGA
>NW_011494784.1:1606168-1608176 GCF_000754665.1 Bison bison bison
ATCTGGTATGGGGAGGGAGGAGGGAGGAGGGTTCAGGATGGGGAACACATGTATACCTGTGGTGGATTCATTTCGATATTTGGCAAAACCAATACAATATTGTAAAGTTTAAAAATTAAAAAAAAAAAAGAATCCAAAAAAAAAAAAGAGGAAAGAACTGTATGAAAGTGAAAAAGTGAAAGTGAAAAGCCACTCAGTCATGTCTGACTCTTTGTGACCCCATGACTGTAGCCTGCCAGGCTCCTCTATCCATGGAGATTCTCCAGTCCACAATACTGGAGTGGGTAGCCATTCCCTTCTCAGAGGATCTTCCCAACCCAGGGATTGAACCCAGGTCTCCTGCATTGGGGGTGGATTCTTTACTGACTGAGCCACCAGGGAAGCCTAAGAACACTGTAGTGGGTAGCCTATCCCTTCTTCAGGGGGTCTTCCTGAACCAGGAATTGAACCGGAGTCTCCTCCATTGAAGGCAGATTCTTTTCCAGTTGAGCTACCAAGGAAGCCCATGTATGAAAAGTAGGCAAATAAAGTAAAATGACTATTTCAGAATGAAAAATAATAGCAACAGTAACAACAACAATGAAAATAGGACAAAATCTGAACTGATATTAAAAAGTTCCCTAAGGTTTGTAGAAGAGCGATCTTGGGAAGGAAATTTTATGTGTGGTCAAGCTGACTAAAATTGAAATGGATTTATTTATTTTTAGTAAATTTTGATATTAAAAATATACTGGTGCAAAGTTAAAATTTGGTTTTCACTCTGCTAAAACGATAAAGTGCTATTGGACTTTTGGTCTGCTTTTGATAAGCAACTGTAAAAGTATCTCTACCTTTTAAATAATCTGCCTGGACAAAGATTTCATGTCTTAGCAATGTTACGGTACTTCACACTGACTTTGTAAAATAATTTACTGTATTTCACATTGTCTTTATCAAGTCTTTAATTATTTAAGAAAATCCAGTCTTCTCATATTAAAATAGCCAAGTTTTGCTCACAACTATGTAACCTTCTGTATTTGCTTTTAGTATCTTCTACTATCACTTTGGTTAAATGATAATTAAGCATTATTTCATAATGATCTTTGATATAATTTAGTCAAATGTTCGGGAGACGGCAATGGCAACCCACTCCAGTACTCTTGCCTGAAAACTCCCATGGACGGAGGACCTTGGTAGGCTGCATCCATGGGGTCGCTAACAGTCAAACACGACTGAGCGACTTCACTTTCACTTTTCACTTTCATGCATTGGAGAAGGAAATGGCAACCCACTCCAGTGTTCTTGCCTGGAGAATCCCAGGGATGGAGGCATCTGGTAGGCTGCATCTATGAGGTCACACAGAATCCGACACAACTGAAGCGACTTAGCAGCAGCAGCAGCAGTCAAATGTTCAAACTGTTAGACATTTTGGCAACTTCCCCAAATCAAATTCTAAATGGAATCTTTCTGACCTCAGAATAACTTGGAGATTTCCCAGAGAGACCTTGGAAAATCTCAAAAGATTTGTCTCTCACATGGTAAAATGTTACCTTATTCAGACCAGTCACTCAGTCATGTCCGACTCTTTGTGACCCCATGAATCGCAGCACGCCAGGTCTCCCTGTCCATCATCAACTCCCGGAGTTCACTCAGACTCATGTCCATCGAGTCAGTGATGCCATCCAGCCATCTCATCCTCTGTTGTCCCCTTCTCCTCTTGCCCCCAATCCCTCCCAGCATCAGAGTCTTTTCCAATGAGTCAACTCTTCGCATGAAGTGGCCAAAGTACTGGAGTTTCAGCTTAGCATCATTTCTTCCAAAGAAATCCTAGGGCTGATCTCCTTCAGAATGGACTGGTTGGATCTCCTTGCAGTCTAAGGGACTCTCAAGAGTCTTCTCCAACACCACAGTTCAAAAGCATCAATTCTTCGGTGCTCAGCCTTCTTCACAGTCCAACTCTCACATCCATACATGTCCACAGGAAAAACCATAGCCTTGACTAGACGAACCTTTGTTGGCAAAGTAATGT
>NW_011494784.1:1608457-1619711 GCF_000754665.1 Bison bison bison
CTTGATTCCTGCTTGTGTTTCTTCCAGTCCAGCGTTTCTCATGATGTACTCTGCATATAAGTTAAATAAGCAGGGTGACAATATACAGCCTTGACGAACTCCTTTTCCTATCTGGAACCAGTCTGTTGTTCCATGTCCAGTTCTAACTGTTGCTTCCTGACCTGCATACAAATTTCTCAAGAGGCAGATCAGATGGTCTGGTATTCCCATCTCTTTCAGAATTTTCCACAGTTTATTGTGATCCACACAGTCAAAGGCTTTGGCATAGTCAATAAAGCAGAAATAGATGCTTTTCTGGAACTCTCTTGCTTTTTCCATGATCCAGCGGATGTTGGCAATTAAGTTTAAATTACATGGGAAAAATATCAAATAAGAAGTTATGCTCAAACTTCTTAGTTTATATTTGTATGGAAGCATGTTTTAACATAAGTGTTATGAAATTCCTAGAATGCTGAATTTCACTTATTATCTTAAAATATTGTGTATCATAGAAATGAACAAATTTCCATGTCAGTTTCATTATAATGCTCTCATCACATCTTTAACAATGGGCATTTTTAAGTCTTTTGTCATTTATGGACAATTATTGTTTTATGCTTGTGCAAAAGTGAGATTCATGGAAAGGACTCTACCAAGTACTCTTGACTACTGACACTGCTGCCAAATTACAAGGTGTCATATTTTATAATGAAGGAAAGCTCTGTCTGACATCTGGTTCTAGGCAAAAGCTCAGGACTTCAAGATCAAATTGCCTTGCAAGGGACTTCCTTAGCAGTCCAGTGGTTAAGACTCCACGCTCCCAATGCAGAAGCACAGGTTTGATCCCTAGTTGGGGAACTAAGATCCTGCATGCTGTGCAGTGCAACTGATATAAAGAAAAACAAAACTGATTAGGAAGAGAAGTAGCCAACATTAAGGTAGTCTGCTTCCCGCAAAGGTGCTAAATCAAGAACATTTCCTTCCATGCCTCCTTCCCTCTCTGACCATCCTTTTCCTAATTCTTACACCATGAAGTTCTTTATGCTTATTTTATATTCACGTTTTGCCTCAATTTGTCCTAGAAAGATAATGCCATTGTTCACATATATCCAACTCCAAATAACTGCTGGATTTCCATGCCATTGGTGATCCTATAGTTTTTCCCATCTCAAATTTCTTCCTAAATTACAAGGTCTCAGTTTCTCTGGAACAAGTTCAGCCCTTCTCTGTCATGAGCCAAAGACTCAAACTGGAATCTCCTGGAGATATTCATGATTCCAAATTTGCTTCCATTGGCAGATTCCTACTCCCATGGCCAGAAGTAAATGCAAATGAGGCTATGATCAGGAATCTCTCAACTCTTGAAAATATTGCAGAATCTGTTGCTAAAACAGTAAGTTTGCTCAACAAAAATTCCTAGATTCTCTGGCCAAAGTTGTCCTTTATAATAGTATTATCTTTTAGCAGAGCATCCAAATGTTTGTGCTGTGGCCAACACTGCCTGCCGCACTTGGATTGACACTTCTGGGGAAGCTAAGACTCAGTTACATAAGATCACTGAACAAGCCATTTGGCTTAAGAAAGTGATTCCTTCAATAGGGTTTTTCTTTGAGTTATTTGATTCCAATTGGTTTGGGTCTTAGGGGCCATAGCTCTGAAGTGAACCCCAAACATTAGGAATTATCATGCTTATTATAATAATCGGGCTTCCCTGATAGCTCAGTTGGTAGGCTCCCTGGGTGCTGTATTCTCTCAGAAGCTTTAAATACATGTTCACAGCCACCAACTGCAAAGCAAATGATCTCCCTAAGACTAGAATGTTAGAAAAGGATAAAAAAAAAAAAAAATCACTGACTTTAAGAACGTGAATCCAATGTCATGACCTATAAATACCACAAAAAGATTCAGAAAAAAATATATGAGAACTCCAGGGAAGTAAGCTTGGAATAGCATTGATGCCTTAAATTTTGATCAAATCTCTCAGACTGAGTCTGATCAAAGGGGGGAATTATTAAAAACAAGAAAACAGACCCAAAACAGATTGCCTGTGCTAAACTCGACATCACCAAATTGAGATCTAGCTTAACTATAGTTTCAGCTCTTTTCAGGAATGGAACCTTAAACCAATCAATCAGGAGTAACCTGTCAGCACTTGTTAGGTAGTCTGCCTGGTAGATCTTTGCCATTCCATAAAGGAAAATGGTCTTGCAATAACCAAGCTACTTTTTTGTTTAGTATAACATCCTTATTCCTGCTCCCTTCTGCCTATAAAAATCTTTCATTCTGTATAGCTCCTCAGAGATCCTTTCTGTCACTAGAGTGGTTGCTGCTTGATTCATGACTTGCTGAAAAGCCAATAAGATCCTTCAGACTTGCTCGGTTAAATTTTGTTTTTTAACATAAGTTTAAAGATATTTGTTTCTAGTGGCTGCAGATTTACTGGGTCATGAAGGAGCTTTCTGGGATGATGGAAATATTCTGTTTCTTGGTAGGGATATGAGTTAAATGTATAGTATGTGCATTTGTCAATACATATGAAACTAAACACATTAAATCAGTTTGTTTCATAAGATGTAAATTGAACTTCAGTTTTAAAAATTTGTTTATTTAGAATGGCAACTGGTTTGTATTCAAAAAAGACCATGAGTTTAAATGAATTATAAAGGTGTTCATTAGCTTAAAACCTTATGTTTGCTTGAAGAAAATCAGTCAGACTTCTTATTATAGTTTATTTGCATTTGGACACCTAATTTAACTCAAAGTCTTTTGAACTGACCCTTTGGAATACATAATACATGAAATATCAGAATCAATTATTCCAAATGTTGAAGCTAAACTGCATATACTCTAGCCACAGAGATTTATACAATTGTTAAATGTGAGTTATAAATTTGGTTTTGAAATTCTTGGTCACCCAAGTGAAAGGTGAAACACAATAAATTCTATAACCTTCAATATCTAGCTTTTAAAAAATCCAATTCCAAATGGGGAGCAAAGCTTTTTCTAGCATTATAATCTTGTTAGGCCAAGGAAAAAGAACAAAAAGGCCAAAGAAAAGAGACTGTGTGTCTTTTAAGAAATTTTTCAATAGCATAAGTTAATGGCATCACCAACTCAATGAACATGAGTTTGAGCAAACACTGGGAGATAGTGGACAGGGAAGCCTGGCATGCTGCAGGCCGTGGGGTCACAAAGAGTCAGACACGATTGAGCAACTGAACACCAACAACAAGTTAATGTAGACTTGTTCTGAAATTATAAGACAAGCAAACACATTAATTTCCCCACAAGGAAATATACAAAGCTAATACTGGGAAGAAAAGGAGATGAAAAGAGTTCTAGGAATGCACGGGGAATGCCCAATATCTCAACCCTTTCTAGACCCTATTTGCCCAAGAATGCAGCATACGAATGATGGGTATATTAATATTTTCTCTACTAAGAGAGAACAGAAATCTGCAAATTTAGTGAGCACCCTAGGTGACTCCAATGTATTAATAATTGGTACGAAGACTACCTTAAAATAAGATAAACTTGGTTTATTGAATCATGAATCTCTGTGCTACAGGAGCAGCCTGGTCATGTCAGTGAGAGAAGCAGGTCAGATAAGACTGTTGAGAGTCGAGAATGGGCAGCCATCAAATTGTGAGCTAAAGAACATATGTCTCATCTTAAGACTCTAGGCATCTATAATTGAATGCAAGCACAGTGTAGGTCCAGTGTTGCTAAAGTTTCTGATTTTTGAAGAAACAATTACATTGGAACCTTTATATCCTGTTTTAATATTGTACAACAAAGCACAAACAAACATGGGTGTGATAAAAGCACAGCTTTTAGTCAAATAAAACCTGTCTGCACTCCAGTGTTCTTGCCTGGAGAATCCCAGGGACGGGGGAGCCTGGTGGGCTGCCGTCTATGGGGTCGCGCAGAGTCGGACACGACTAAAGCAACTTAGCAGCAGCAGGCCAACAGGTTGCAAACTCTCATCTTGACACTGGTAGTGTTCCAGAGCGTGTCTTTCAGATCTTAATCAACCTAAGTATACAGAAATTGCTGAATCACAGTCAACAAGATTTTCCTTTCTGGTAATTTGAGAGTTATCCCTGTATTGTAGTTAATGGAGAAGATCCACAGCCATTTTATGTCTGGTATTTGAGTGTTGTCTCTGGTATTTTCTATACAAATTAGGATCCTCACTGACCTTCAGCCAGAAAGATCACCAACCTCTGCACAGGGATGTATAACATAGATGCCAAAAGGCAGGGCCAATTTTTTTTCAAAAGGAAAAAAAAGGAAAGGAAATCTGCTTAAATATGTAAACAAGGACTTGGTGGGGACCCAAGACTTCTATTGTGCAGGGTTTGAAAGAGGATTTGACTGAGACAAATTTCTGGGCAGTGAAGGTATTTGTATTCAGCCCTTCGAGTTCTACCAGGAAGGTCAGTGTGAATCCAATCCATGAAATGCCTGACTTTGGGTAAACTGTCTCCTGCTGAGCCCATTTGCATAATTAGTGACAAAAATGTAATCTCCCCACTCTCTTTGATTTTCACAATAATATTTTTATGAAAAAGTTTAAAAAACATTAATAGCTTAAGCTTAGTCTACCAATGATAGAAAAAAAATGCGGCAAATATTATTTCACTCCTAATTTCTCAATAAAATAAAAGAACATATGTAATTAGTATAGTGCATTGGTTATAGGTGAACCTACTTTCTTCTGTGTATTCTTGCAACCACTTTTTAATATCTTCTGCTTATGTTAGGTCCATATCATTTCTGTCCTTTATTGTGCCATCTTTGCATGAAAAGTTCCCTTGGTATTTCTAATATTCTTGAAGAGATCTCTAGTCTTTCCCATTCTATTGTATTTTTATTACTTTGCATTGCTCACTGAGGAGGGCTTTCTTATATCTCCTTGCTATTTTTTGGAACTCTGCATTCAAATGGGTATACCTTTCCTTTTCTCCTTTGCCTTTCCATCTTTTTTTTTTTTTCCTCAGGTGTTTGTAAAGTCTCCTCAGACAACCATTTTGCCATTTTGCATTTCTTTTTCTTGGGGATGGTCTTGATCACTGCCTCCTGTACAATGTCATGAACCTCCATCTATAGTTCTTCAGGCACTCTGTCTATCAGATCTAATTCCTTGAATCTATTTGTCACTTCCACTGTATAAACATAAGGGATTTGATTTAGGTCATACCTGAATGGTTTAGGGGTTTTGCCTGCTTTATTCAATTTAAGTCAGAATTTGGCATGACTCAGATAAGCATGATGGTGTGATCACTCACCAAGAGCCAGAAATCCTGGAATGCAAAGTCAAGTGGCTATTAGGAAGCATCACTACAAACAAAGCTAGTGGAGGTGATAGAATTCCAGTTGAGCTATTTCAAATCCTAAAAGATGATGCTGTGAAAGTGCTGCACTCAATATGCTAGCAAATTTGGAAAACTCAGCAGTGGCCATGGGACTGGAAAAGGTCAGTTTTCATTTCAGTCCCAAAGAAATGCAATGCCAAAGAATGCTCAAACTACTGCACAATTGCACTCATCTCACACACTAGCAAAGTAATGCTCAAAATTCCCCAAGCCAGGCTTCAGCAATATGTGAACTGTGAAATTCCAAATGTTCAAGCTGGTTTTAGAAAAGGCAGAGGAACCAGAGATCAACTTGCCAACATTTGTTGGATCATCGAAAAAGCAAGAGAGTTCCATAAAAACGTCTATTTCTGCTTTATTGACTATGCCAAAGCCTTTGACCATGTGGATCACAACAAACTGTGGAAATTTCTTCAAGAGATGGGAATACCAGACAACCTGACCTGCCTCCTGAGAAATCCATATGTAGGTCAAGAAGCAACAGTTAAAACTGGACATGGAACAACAGACTGGTTCCAAATTGGGAAGAAGTACATCAAGGTTGTATATTGTCACTCAGCTTATTTAACTTATATGCAGAGTACATCATGAGAAATGCTAGGCTGAATAAAGCACAAGCTGGAATAAAGATTGCCAGGAGAAATATCAATAACCTCAGATATGCAGATAACAACCACACTTATGGCAGAAAGTGAAGAAATAAAGAGCCTCTTGATGAAAGTGAAAGAGGAGAGTGAAAAGGTTGGCTTAAAACTCAACATTCAGAAAACTAAGATCATAGCATCTGGTCCCATGACTTCATGGCAAATAAATGAGGAAACAATGGAAATAGTGAGAGACTTTGTTTTGGGAGGCTTGAAAATCACTGCAGATGGTGACTGCAGGAAAGAAATTAAAAGACACTTGCTCCTTGGAAGAAAAGTTATGACCAACCTAGACAACATACTAAAAAGCAGAGACATTACTTTGCCAACAAATGTCCATCTAGCTAAAGCTACGGTTTTTCCAGTAGCCATGTATGGATGTGAGAGTTGAATCATAAAGTAAGCTGACCGCAGAAGAATTGATGCTTTTGAACTGTGGTGTTGGAGAAGACTCTTGAGTCCCTTGGACAGCAAGAAGATCCAACCAGTCCATCCTAAAGAAAATCAGTCCTGAATATTCATTGGAAGGACTGATGCTGAAGCTGCAACTCCAATACTCTGGCCATCTGATGCAAAGAACTCACTCATTGGAAAAGGCCCTGAACCAGGGAAAGATTGGGAGGTGGGAGGAAAAGGGGATGACAGAGGATGAGATGGTTGGAAGGCATCACCGACTCGATGGACATGAGTTTGAGTAAGCACCAGGAGTTGGTGAAGGACAGGGAAGCCTGGCATGCTGCAGTCCATGGGGTTACAAAGAATTGGACATGACTAAGTAATTGAACTGAAACCTACTTTCCATAAACAGGTTATAAATTCTAGCAGCAGCAGCTATCAACAGTAGCTGAAACCAAAATCAAAGACCACCATGGATAATCTTGCTATCAAAAATTCATCTTAAAAATTAAAAATAAAAGAAAATCAAAAGGAAGGAAAATGTTTAAAATCTGAAGCTTACTATTATATTCTCTTTTTCTTATTATGAAGGTAGTCATTTTTCTAAGAGTTTTGCAAATACTGATTCATCAAAATTGTCCTACAAGCAAATCATAAGATTTGAAGAAACAGAGATAAGTAATTGATCAGGTGGGTTTTTTCCCTTAAATCAAGTGCCAGTAATCCATAATTACATTATTTTTTTCCTATCTAGTATCCATTATTAAGTTTCACTTAAAGTGGTGACAGGAGTAGAAATTATACTTTGGCTGGTGGTATCACTTAATCCAAAAGCCAAACAATATAAAATATTCATGTGGAGGTCAATATAAATTTGAGAACTTCAGATCAAAGTTGCTATGTGAAGATTTTAAACATTCAAAGAAGATGTAAAGGAAGTTTCAAGTTGGAGGTATAGTCTATAAGACTGTTGTCTCTACCAAATTAAAAACAGATTTAGTTTTGTTCTTGTCTTTGGCACAGTAGTGAAGAATCCACCTGCCAGTGCAGGAGACATAGGTTTTGTCCCTGGGTCAGGAAGATCCCCTTGAGTGGGAACTAGCAACCCACTCCAGTATTCTTGCCTGGAAAAGTTCCGTACACACAGGAGCCTGACAGGCTACAGTCCATGGGGTTGCACAGTGTCAGACACTACTGAGCACACACACCATTTCCTTATGTAAGTGTTCACTCTCGTTTTCTTGTGATAATACAGACATATGTGCATATTAAAAATTTTACCATGTTACAAAGGGCTTCCAAACTCAAGTGTTTCTTCCAGTCTTCTTTGGAAAATAATTAGGTAAGCCTGGACAATAAATACAGCTTGTCATCTTAGAATCCTATAAACAAGAGATTCCCCAAAACACCAAGACAATTAGAGTTTTGTAGTTTTAATCTGTAAAATACTCTTATGGGAATTATCTTAATTGATACACATTTGTTGTTCAGTCATTCAGTCTTGTCTGACTCTTTGCAATCCCACGGACTGTGGCTTGCCAGGTCTCCCTGTCTTTCACCATCTCCTGGAGCTTGTTCAAACTTATGTCCATTGAGTCAATGAGGCCATCCAACCATCTTGTCCTCTCCTCCTGCCTTCTATCTTTCCCAGCATCAGGGTCTTTTCAAATGAGTCTTTTCTTCACATCAGGTGGCCAAAATATTGGAGTTTCAGCTTCAGCATCAGTCCATCTGAAGGAGGAAACAGACAGAACAGGCTCCATCTTGAAAGCAAGACTCCGTCTTGGGCTGGACTGTGGACTTTGAGGTATACGCCCAGTATCTATGGAAACGACATACCAACTGGAAAACCAGGCTCCCCATATGGAAGAACCCCAGGGCTCATACCTTGACTCTCCATTGCTTAAAAGAATACCCTAATTATCTGTGTAACCAAATAAAATCATAAATTTGATTATGCTTATTGGGGTATGACCACAGGCCTATTGATAATTATCCACTGTTAACTACATAGGCTTAAGGCATATGAATCACGGGTTAACTTTGATTGTATCTTTCTCTTCCTTTGTTCCGACTAGTTTCAGCAAATCTGGGGAGGTGGGTTTGGGCACGTACACTTAGGGTATATAAGGTTTTCACAAAAACTGGTTGGGGTCCTTGGCTAAGAGGAGACTCTGCCTTGGGCCCGCTGGTGTAATAAATTGCACTCCACTATCTGCATTGTCCTTCTGAGTGAGTTTGTTTCCCAGAACTCATGGCTACAACACTTTCAATGAATATTCAGGATTGATTTCCTTTAGGATGGACAGGTTGGATCTCCTTGCTGTCCAAGGGACTTCCAAGAATCTTCTCCAACACCACCATTCAAAGCATCAGTTCTTCAGTGCTCAGCCTTCTTTATGATTCAACTCTCACATTCCCACATGACTACCGGAAAAACTATAGCTTTGACTAGACAGACCTTTGTTGGCAAAGTAATGTCTCTGCTTTTTAATATGCTGTCTAGGTTGACCATAACTTTCCTTTCAAGGAGCAAGTGCCTTTTAATTTCATGGCTGCAGTCACCATCTGCAGTGATTTTGGAGCCCCCAAAAATAAAGTCTTTCACTGTTTCCCCATCTGTATGTCATGAAGTGATGGTACTGGATGCCATAATCTTAGTTTTTTGAATGTTGAATTTTACTTGGCTTTATCACTCTTCTTTCACCTTCATCAGGAGGCTCTTAAGGTCCACTTCATTTCACGATCCATAAGGATCATGTCATCTACATACCTGAGGTTATTGATATTTCTCCCGGCAGTCTTGATTCAAGCTGTGATTCATCCAGCCCAGCATTGTGCATGATGTACTCTGCTTATAAGTTAAATAAACAGGAGGACAATATACAGCTTTATGCACTCCTTTCCCAATTTGGAACCTGTCTGTTTGTCTAAGTTTGGTTCAAAATGTTGCTTCTTAACCTGCATACAGGTTTCTCAGGAGGCAGATAAGGTGTCTGGTGTTTCCACCTCTTTAAGAATTTTCCACATAATTCACTTTATAAAATCTATGGAAGATAGAGCAAGAGAAATTGAAAGGGAATTTGGAGAACACTAGTAACTTGTTTTCTTAAATTTTTTTCTTCATCTCCTCATGGACTTAAAACCAAATGGCACTTTTATTACATGACAAAGTCCTCTAATGTCCAATTCTAGTGTATAGCAAAATATCATAATATTAGCATAAAGATTATTTTAGGATTCTAGGCTTTTAATAATATAGGGTCCTCTCAAGCAGGTCATAAACTCATTCTCAGGAAAAACAAAAAGGCAGTTTAGTAAGTGATACATCAAAAACTTTTGAGATCTTAGTATATTCTGGGAAAGATTATTAAAGCTCACCAGATATTCCATGTGATCTCCTATGTTTCCCAGTCTGCTTTGCAGTTAGGTTGGGACCATAGACTAGTTGTGACCAGAACATGTGCCACTTTGGGGCTAAGACAGTTAAGAATCAGCTTGTTCCATCTTCCCTATCTTCTCCTATCATGGAAAACTTGGTGACCACTGGCTCTTCATAGCAAGGCTAAAAGAGGTAAGAAAGTTTTTATTGTGTTCAGGCACTGAAATTTCAGTCTTGATCAGTACATGTATAAAATAAACCAAGGAAGACATGGGGAATATCTCATATAGGATATGCTCCTATATAGGACCAGGAGCAGAAAAGGAAGAGATGAGTATATTCAATGCAATCTGAACTAGAGACAAAAATCAGAGAAGTCAAAAATCTATCACCAAGTTCATAATGTAAGAATGATGTTCACATCACATTAGGAAGTCAGGACCTAATTGGTTTTAAAAAAAAAGTGAAGAGTAATAGAAGATTCAAAGGATTTTCTTGGAATGGCCTGCAGTGATGGCATTTTTCACTGATACCAGCTTTTGGATTATGAGAATAGATTGGGTGACCCCACTCCAGTATGTTTGCCTGGAGAATCCCATGGACAGAGGAGCCTGGTGTGCTGCAGTCCACGGGGTCACAAGAGTCAGACACAACTTAGCCACTGAACAAAAACAACAACAATGACTGCATTATAAAGCTTTTCATTTAGTAACTAAATTAGTTCATTTAGTTGTGAAGACTAAATGAATTAATTGCATAAAGCACTAGAATACTGCCTGGCATACATCAAGTGCCATGTGAACATCCCCAATTACTTCACTATCAATCTTCATAACAAAAATCACTTTTTAAAAACTTTTTATTTTGTACTGGGGTATAGACAATTAGCCGGAGAAGGCAATGGCACCCCACTCCAGTACTCTTGCCTGGAAAACCCCATGGACAGAGGAGCCTGGTAGGCTGCAGTCCATGGGGTCGCTAAGTTGGACACGACTGAGCAACTTCACTTTCACTTTTCACTTTCACGCATTGGAGAAGGAAATGACAACCCACTCCAGTGTTCTTGCCTGGAGAATCCCAGGGACAGGGGCGCCTGATGGGCTGCCGTCTATGGGGTTGCACAGAGTCGGACATGACTGAAGCGACTTAGCAGCAGCAGCACAGACAATTAGCAATGTTGTGGTAGTTCAAGTGAATTTTAGTGAAGGGGCTCAGCCATACATATACATGTATCCATTCTCCCTCAAACTTCCCTCCCTTTCAAGCTGCCACATAATGAGTTACAACATTCAACAGAATGAAAATACTGAAAATCCACTTTGATGATTCCCTGTGTAGTATAAAGTTAAAATTAAAGACAGTTCACTGCATTGACAATCATGATTGAATTGTTCAAGTTAAGTGAAATACTTTAATAGGCACTAAGGCCCCAGAAGTTTCATGTTTTTTATTCAGTTCTCAAATGACTATTTATA
>NW_011494784.1:1619811-1623945 GCF_000754665.1 Bison bison bison
ATAGAAGTATTTATTTTTTAAGTGAGAAAGAGAAATGTCTAATTCATTTTTCTTTCATAGCCTCTATATTCCAAAATCAAAATTTAAATTATTGTACTATAGTGACAATTATTTGGAATGAAATATTACTCAGGTATGAAAGCTATTTTCCACTTTAATTCAGTAATATTAGATGCTTTCATTCCAAATATGGAAAATATAAAACGGTGATAGATGATTATCTGACATGATTTCCACCCTAAATTTGTAAAATAGTTTGACAAAAATGAGTTCACCAAGAATGAAGCATATATCAAAATAAGGAACTCTGCGATATGTATTCCATTTTTCATGCACATCAAATTATCCTTGACATAAGAAATCTGAGTTTGTTATATTTTTCCTTCTACCACAGTGATTATTCTATCTTGACATTGTTTGTTCTTAAAAATAATAACTGCTAGATATTTCAAGAAGCAAAGGGAGGAGAGGAAGCACACAAGCATTCTCTCAATTATTATAGATATTATCACTCTTTCCATTAATTAATAATGAGGATATTTAGGCTCCCAGTTAACAATCACTAGAAATTACAGTACCTTATTTAGAAGATGCATCATTCAAATTACAAATTGATGTAATGAATTCTAATGAACCCTTTCCTCCTACATTGAAGCCTAATCCCTATTCAAAGTGGATTAGTTAGTATTTAAATTTATCATAGGATCAAGAGTGATTAGTGGCCTATCATAAAAAAGAATCCCATGAAATTCATGGTTCTTTATCACATGCAAGACTGAGGGTGAGCTGTTTGAAAAGTTCCAAGGATGGTGCATTGTATTGAAAATCTTGCCAATGATGCCTATTCCTGAGGTGTTCTGCAGGAAAATGCAGCCCAGAAAGAAAGAGGTCCACTTGTAGAAAAAAATTATTCTCTAAGGGATGAAGCAGCTGCATGCAAATGGTTTTCTAAGTTCTTATTATCTGCATTCTCATTGACTGCTGAGCTTTGGAATGTGTGACTCTAAGTCTCCTTTGCTTGAAAGATTTTCTAAGGAGCTTTTGAAAACATTAAAGCTCCTGAAAGACTTGGCTAAGTTTGAAATTTAACTGAAATGAATATAACCGAGATATAGTTTAGTAATTGAAATTGCCATTTTCCTGAACTGGTTGTGTTTATGTCCTCCCAGAATTGGCACAGGAGTGAATTAGACTTGAGGATACATATTATAAACTCAGAGATACCAGAATAATCAGAGTAATAATAAGATCCAAATGCCATACTTGCTTAGAAGTCCATTCTGTTTCTAGGAATGTAATTGATAAAGATATTGGGTAGATCAGGGTTGCTT
This sequence comes from Bison bison bison, assembly GCF_000754665.1. Classification (NCBI taxonomy): domain Eukaryota; kingdom Metazoa; phylum Chordata; class Mammalia; order Artiodactyla; family Bovidae; genus Bison; species Bison bison. The sequence goes on from NW_011494784.1 coordinate 1,621,143, forward strand.
TTCAACATATCATAATTAAAAAGTCAATAGTCTCATCCAAAACATCCCAGGCTTCCTTTAATAAACTATGGAAATGTGTTCAGTAGCTCGTTCATATCCGACTCTTTGCAACCCCATGGACTGTAGCCCACCAGAATCCTTTGTCCGTGGGATTTCCCAGGCAAGAGTACTGTAGTGAGTTGCCATTTCCTGCTCCCCAGGGAAACTACAGAAATATCTTTCCCTAAACTCACATAAGCCCTTTTACAGGGTACCTTTCAGTTCAGTGAATTTACTAGGTTTTTTTTTTTTTTTTAACTAGATTCATTTTATTTTTTTTTCTAGAAAAATACAAAATATTAATCATTATTTTTTGGAAGTATAGTTGGCAGAATGGCATGACAGAGGTTACCTTTTTCAAGTATCTTCCCCATCATGTTTGCTATATGTGCCTGTCCAATTGCCTTTTGAACTGGTCAAGCTCTATTCTTCAAGCTGCCAATATATCCATTTTCCTCTTTATAGCTGAATCCCCTAAACTGAGCAGAGAATTCATCTCTCCAGACAAATAGGTCTTATATTCTCTTTTAATGTACTCATTAATCTCTTCTTATTTTTACTTATAATCTAATATATGTTTTTAGTGTGAGGATCTAAATCCATGCCTTCTTTTTTCCCAATGGTTTTACTATCACTGTACTAGTTATTGTGGGAGAAATGGAAGACCTAGAATTTTTTTGTGTGTACACATACCTCATTTAGTATAACATAAAATCCAAGATATATTTTTCTCAGTATATATATTTTTTCAACTTTTCTTGAGGTCTAATGGAAATACCCTTCTTAAGACATTCGTAATATGACTAAGTTTAGTATCGCCTTACCATACTCTCCATGATTTTATAAACACCACTTATTTCTTCTCTAAGCCTTTATTTTGCACTGCCTGGGTCATCTGTGTATAGTACAGGTTTTTAGCAATGGAAGTATTGATATTTTGGACCAGATAATGCTATGTTGAAATGGGCTACCTATGCATTGTACCATACTTAACAACAATCCAATCACCAGATGCTGGTAGCACCTCCCAAGCTGTGATGATCAAAAATATCTTCACACATTGCCAGAAGACACTTACTGGGCAAAACTGTACCATGATAACCACAACTGTGGCAGTCTATGTAATTACAAAATGGTTTGGATATATATATTATCAGTTCAGTTCAGTGCTCAGTCGTGTCCAACTCTTTGCATCCCCATGACCTGCAGCACGCCAAGCTGCCCTGTCCATCACCAGCACCTGGGGTTTACTCAAACTCATGACCATTGAGTCAGTGATGGCATCCAACCATCTCATCCTCTGTCATCCCCTTCTCCTCCCACTTTCAATCCTTCCCAGCATCAGGGTTTTTTTTAAATAAGTCAGTTCTTTGCATCAAGTGGCCAAAGACTGGAGTTTCAGCTTCAGCATCAGTCCTTCCAATGAATAGTCAGGACTGAATTCATTTAGGATGGACTGGCTGAATATCCTTGCAGTCCAAAGGACTCTCAAGAATCTGCTCCAACACCACAGCTCAAAAGCATCAATTCTTTGGCATTCAGCTTTCTTTATAGTCCAACACTCACATCCATATATGACTCCTGGAAAATCCATATCTTTGACTAGATGGACCTCTGTTGGCAAAGTAATGTCTCTGCTTATTAACATGCAGTCTAGGACAGTCCCCTCTGGCTCAGATGGTAAAGCGTCTGTCTATGATGTGGGAGACCCAGGTTCAATCCCTGGGTTGGGAAGATCCCTTGGAGAAGGAAATGGTAATCCACTCCAGTACTATTGCCTGGAAAATCTCATGGACAGAGGAGCCTGGTAGGCTACAGTCCATAGGGTCGCAAAGAGTTGGACAGGACTGAGCGACTTCACATTCACGTTAGGTTGGTCTAACTTTTCCTCCAAGGAGCAAGTGTCTTTTAATTTATTGGCTACAGTCACCATCTACAGTGATTTTGGAGCCCAAAAAGATGAAGTCTGTCACTGTTTCCACTGTTTCCCCATCTATTTGCCATGAAGTAATGGGACCAGCTGCCATGATCTTAGCTTTCTGAATGTTGAGTTTTAAGCCAACATTTTCACTCTCCTCTTTCACTTTCATCAAGAGGCTCTTCAGTTTTTTTCACTTTCTGCAGTAAGTGTGGTATCATCTGCATATCTGAGGTTATTGATATTTCTCTCTGCAATCGTGATTCAGCCTTGTGCTTCATCCAGTCCAGCGTTTCTCAGGATGAACTCTGCATATAAGTTAAATAAGCAGGGTGACAGTATACAGCCTTGACATATTCCTTTCTGAATCTGAAACCAGTCTGTTGTTCCATGTCCACTTCTAACTGTTACTTCTTGACCTATATACAGATTTCTCAGGAGGCAGGTCAGGTGGTCTGGTATCCCATCTCTTGAAGAATTTATACAGTTTGTTGTGATCCACACAGTCAAAGGCTTTGGCATAGTCAATAAAGCAGAAATGTATGTTTTTCTGAAACTCTTTTACTTTTTTGATGATCCAGCCAATTTTGTCAATCTGATCTCTGGTTCCTTTGTCTTTCCTAAAACCAGATTGAATATCTGGATGTTCACTGTTCATGTATTGCTAAAGCCTGGCTTGGAGAATTTTGAGCATTACTTTACTAGTGTGTGAGATTGGTGCATTTGTGTGGTAGTTTGAGCATTCTACGGCTTTGCCTTTCTTTGGGATTGGAATGAAAATTGACCTTTTCCAGTCCTGTGGCCACTGCTGAGTTTTCCAAATTTTCTGGCATATTGAGTGCAGCA
>NW_011494784.1:1624045-1624634 GCF_000754665.1 Bison bison bison
TAGAGATCTTGTCAAGAAAATTAGAGATACCAAGGGAACTTTTCATGCAAAGATGGGCACAATAAAGGACAGAAATGATATGGATTTAACAGAAGCAGATGATATTTAAAAGAGGTGGCAAGAACACACAGAAGAACTATACAAAAAAGATCTTCATGACCCAGATAATCACGACAGTACCATCACTCACCTAGAGCCAGACATCCTGGAATGAGAAGTCACGTAGACCTTAGGAACCATCACTATGAAGAAAACTAGTGGGGGTAATGGAATTCCAGTTGAGCTATTTCAGATCCTAAAAGATGATGCAATAAAAGTGCTGCACTCCATATCCCAGAAATTTGGCAAACTCAGCAGTGGCTACAGGACTGGGAAAGGTCAGTTTTCCTTCCAATACCAAAGAAAGGCAATGCCAAGCAATGCTCAAACTACCACATAATTGCAGTCATCTCACACACTAGTAAAGTAATGCTCAAAATTTTCCAAGCTGTGCTTCATCAGTACATGAACCATGAACTTCCAGATGTTCAAGCTGGTTTTAGAAAAGGCAGAGGAACCAGAGATCAAATTGCCAACATCTGCTGGATCA
>NW_011494784.1:1624734-1626763 GCF_000754665.1 Bison bison bison
TCCTGCTTATTTATTTATTTATTTATTTATTTTTTTAACCATAGCCTTGACTAGACAGACCTTTGTTGGCAAAGTAACTGTCTGCTTTTTAATATGCTATTTAGGTTGGGTCATAACTTTCCTTCCAAGGAGCTTATTTAAATTGTATGCAGAGTACATCATGAAAAATGCTGGGCTGGATGAAGCACAAGCTGGAATCAAGATTGCCTGGAGAAATATCAATAACCTCAGATATGCAGATGATACCACCCTTATGGCAGAAAGTGAAGAGGAACTAAAAAGCCTCTTGATGAAAGTAAAAGAGGAGAGTGAAAAAGTTGGCTTCAAGCTCAACTTTCAGAAAACTAAGATCATGGCATCTGGTCCCATCACTTCATAGCAAATAGATGGCAAAAGAGTGGAAACAGTGGCTGACTTTATTTTTGGAGGCTCCAAAATCACTGCAGATGGTGATTGCGGCCATGAAATTGAAAGACACTTACTCCTTGGAAGGAAAGTTATGACCAACCTGGACAGCATATTAAAAAGCAGAGATATTACTTTGTCAACAAAGATCTATCTAGTCAAGGCTATGGTTTTTCCTGTGGTCATGTATGGATGTGAGAGTTGGACTATAAAGAAAGCAGAGTGCCGAAGAATTGATGCTTTTGAACTGTGGTGTTGGAGAAGACTCTTGAGAGTCCTTTGGACTGCAAGGAGATCCAACCAGTCCATCCTAAAAGAAATCATTCCTGGGTGTTCTTTGGAAGGACTGACGTTAAATCTGAAACTCCAATATTTTGGCCACCTGATTCAAAGAGCTGACTCTTTTGAAAAGACCCTGATGTTGGGAAAGACTGAAGGAAGGAGGAGAAGGGGACGACAGAGGATGAGATGGTTAGATGGCATCACTGACTCAATGGACATGAATTTCGGTAAACTCTGGGAGTTGGTGATGGACAGGAAGGCCTGGCATGCTGTGCTTCATGAGGTCACAAAGAGTCGGAAACAACAGTGACTGAACTGATACTGATAATGAAAAGGACATCTGTTTTTGGTGTTAGTTCTAGAAGGTCTTGTAGGTCTTCATAGAACTGTTCAACTTCAGCTTCTTCAGCACTGTTGGTCAGGGCATAGACTTGGATTACTGTAATATTGAATGTTTTACCTTGGAAATGAACAAAGATCATTCTGTCATTTCTGAGACTGCATTCAAGTACTGCATTTTGGTCTCTTGTTGACTATGATGGTTACTTCATTTCTTCTAAGGGATTCTTACCCACAGTAGTAGATATAGTGAGTTAAATTCACCCATTCCAGTCCATTTTAGTTCACTGATTCCTAAAATGTTGAGGTTCACTCTTGCCATCTCCTCTTTGACCACTTCCTATTTCTCTTGATTCATGGACCTAACATTCCAGGTTCCTATGTAATATTGCTCTTTATAGCATTGGACTTTATTTCCATCACCAGTCACATTCACAACTGGGTGTTGTTTTTGCTTTGGCTCCATCCCTTCATTCTTTCTGGAGTTACTTCTCCACTGATCTCCAGTAGCATATTGGGCACCTACTGACCTGGGGAGTTGAGCTTTCAGTGTCCTATCTTTTTGCCTTTTCATACTGTTCATGGGGTTCTCAAGGCAAGAATACTGAAGTGGTTTGCCATTCCCTTCTCCAGTGGACCACATTTTGTCAGAACAGTGATGTGAGAAATAGATTCAAGGGATTAGATCTGATAGACAGAGTGCCTGAAGAACTATAGATGGAGGTTCATGACACTGTACAGGAGGCAGTGATCAAAACTATGCCCAAGAAAAAGAAATGCAAAAAGGCAAAAGAGTTGCCTGAGGAGGCCTTACAAAGAGCTATGGAAAGAAGAGAAGCAAAAGGCAAAGGAGGAAAGGAAAGATAAACCCATTTGAATGCAGAGTTCCAAAGTATGTCAAGGAGAGATTAAAAAGCCTTCCTCAGTGATCAATGCAAAGAAATAGAGGAAAACAATAGAATGGGAAAGACTAGAGATCTTGTCAAGAAAATTAGAGATACCA
>NW_011494784.1:1626863-1627100 GCF_000754665.1 Bison bison bison
CGGCTTTGCCTTTCTTTGGGATTGGAATGAAAATTGACCTTTTCCAGTCCTGTGGCCACTGCTGAGTTTTCCAAATTTTCTGGCATATTGAGTGCAGCAGTTCCACAGCACCATCTTTTAGGATTGTGGAAAATTCTGAAAGAGATGGGAATGTCAGAACACCTGACCTGCCTCTTGAGAAACCTGTATGCAGGTCAGGAAGCAACAGTTAGAACTGGACATGGAACAACACACTGG
>NW_011494784.1:1627200-1628629 GCF_000754665.1 Bison bison bison
TCACTGGTTTTAGAAAAGGCAGAGGAACCAGAGATCAAATTGCCAACATCTGCTGGATCATGGAAAAAGCAAGAGAGTTCCAGAAGAACATCTATTTCTGCTTTATTGACTATGCCAAAGCCTTTGTCTGTGTGGATCACAACAAACTGTGGAAAATTCTTCAAAAGATGGGAATACCAGACCACCTGACCTACCTCCTGAGAAATCTGTATGCAGGTCAGGAAGCAACAGTTAGAACTGGACATGGAACAACACACTGGTTCTAAATTGGGAAAAGGAGTACATCAAGGCTGTATATTGTCATCCTGCATATTTAACTTATATGTAGAGTACATCATGAGAAATGCCACACTGGATGAAGCACAAGCTGGAATCAAGATTGCCGGGAGAAATATCAATAACTTCAAATATGCAGATGATATCACACTTACGGCAGAAAGCAGAAAAAACAAAAGAGCCTCTTGATGAAAGTGAAAGAGGAGAGTGAAAAATGTTGGCTTAAAACTCAACATTCAAAAAACTAAGATCATGGCAGCTGGTCCCATTACTAATGGCAAATAGATGGGGAAACAGTGGAAACAGTGACAGACTTCATCTTTTGGGGCTCCAAAATCACTGTAGATGGTGACTGCAGCTGAGAAATTAAAAGACACTTGCTCCTTGGAGGAAAAGTTAGACCAACCTAGACTGCATATTAATAAGCAGAGACATTACTTTGCCGACAAAGGTCCATCTAGTCAAAGCTATTGTTTTTCCAGTAATCATGTATAGATGTGAGTGATGGACTATAAAGAAAGCTGAATGCCGAAGAATTGATGTTTTTGAACGGTGGTGTTGGAGAAGACTCTTGAGAATCCCTTGGACTGCAAGGAGATTCAACCAGTCCATCCTAAAGGGAATCACTTCAGAATATTCATTAGAAGGACTGATGCTGAAGCTGAAACTCCAATAGTTTGGCCACCTGATGTGAAGAACTGACTCATTTGAAAAGACCTTGATGTTGGTAAAGACTGAAGGCAGGAGGAGAAGAGGATGACAGAGGATGAGATGGTTGGACAGCATCACTGACTCAATGTTACATGAGTTTGAGTAAACTCTGTGAGTGGGTGGTGGACAGGGTGGTGTGGCAAGCTACAGTCCATGGGGTCACAAAGAGTCAGACACGACTAGTGACTGAGCTGAATCTAAATACCATCCATGGAAAAGAAGCAGTGCAGAGATTACTATTCTGTTTTGAAGATCAGAATACCAAAATTCAACAGTTACTTTTGAATTAGTTAATAGTGTTTTCTCCCCTGAGAAACTAGAACCAAATTTTATGATCACAACTCAAATAATAGAGCTGGGAATGTTTTAAGAAAAAAAAGCTAAATAAATAATGGATGGTTTCCACTTTCAATAAGTAGAGAAACCAGACAAAAATAACAAC
>NW_011494784.1:1628729-1629293 GCF_000754665.1 Bison bison bison
AACAACAAAGAAGACTTGAATAACAATGGTAAGCCAGTGAAAGTTAACAGATATGTATAGAACACTCCACCCAATACAACAGAGTATGCAGTTTTTCTCAAGAGTACATGAAATATTCTCTAAAAAAGACTAAACCATAAAACAAACTTTAGTGGACTTAAAAAGACAGAAAAAAGATAAAGTGTATTCTGTGACCACACGTAATGAAATTAAAAAACAAAAGCAGGGGAAATTTTCGAAAACTAAAAAACATGTAGAAATTGAACAATATACATAGATAATCAATGTATCATAAAATTAAAATTAAACCAGAAAATACTTTGAGAAGAATGAAAAGAAAAACACAATATACAAAAAATTATGAGATGCAGCTAAAACAGTGCTTAGAGGGAATTCATAGCTGTAAATGTCTACATTAAGAAAGAAGAAAGATTTTAAAATCAATAACTTAAACTAACATGGGAAAAAGAACCAAATACTAAATCTAAAACAAGTGAAGGAAAACATAATAAAGATTAAAGTGGAAATTAATGGAATAGAGAAGATATTTAAGAAAATCAATGA
>NW_011494784.1:1629393-1631992 GCF_000754665.1 Bison bison bison
TGAAGTCAAAAGCTGTTTTTTAAAAAAGATGAACAAAACTGACTTCTTAGTTAGATTGACATGGTGGGGGAGGGACAAAGGATGTGAAGGCAGGAAGAAGAGAAAGAGAGGGGGAGAACAAACTCAAATTACTAGATTCAGAAATAAAAGTGGTGACAGGACTACTGACCTTACTGAAAAACAAAAAAGGATTATAAATGAATACTATGAATTATTGTATGCCAACTAATTAGATAACTTAGATGAAGTGGCTGCTGCTAAGTCGCTTCAGTTGTGTCTGACTCTGTGCGACCCCATAGACGGCAGCCCATCAGGCTCCACCGTCCCTGGGATTCTCCAGGCAAGAACACTGGAGTGGGTTGCCATTTCCTTCTCCAATGCATGAAAGTGAAAAGTGAAAGTGAAGTTGCTCAGTCGTGTCTGACTCTTCTCGACCCCATGGACTGCAGCCTACCAGGCTCCTCCATCCATGGGATTTTCCAGGCAAGAGTACTGGAGTGGGGTGCCATCGCCTTCTCCATAGACGAAGTGGACAAACGCTTAAATAGATGCAAACTACTAAAACTAACTCAAGAAGAAACAGATAACATGAGTAGACCTAAACAACAAAAGACTGAATTAGTAATCAAAAAACAACCCGCAAAGAAAAATCCCAGGCCTCGGTGTCTTCGATGGTGAAATCCAAAGAAAAATCTAAACAATTAATACTGCATCTGTACAAACACTTCCCAAAATTTAAAAAGGAAGGACATTTCACAACTCATTTTATAACTAAAGTTTATCTGCCATGAGAACAAAAGCATTCCTTTCTTAGGAAATATCAAAAGAATAGAGGGACATAAAACTCACAGCCATCATGTTTTCTAAAAATAAGAACTCTGGAAAGGTATTTAACACAAGTTGAACTTATGAGCAAAATGACTTGCAGATATCTTGCAAACCAATTTCAGTCAGTTCAGTCACTCAGTTGCCTCCAACTCTTGCGACCCCATGGACTGCACACACCAGGCTTGCCTGTTCTTCACTAACTCCCGGTGCTTGTTCAAACTCATGTCTAAAGAGTCCATGATGCCATCCACCTATCTCATCCTCTATCATCCCCTTCTCCTCCTGCCTTTAACCTTTCCCAGCATCAGCATCTTTTCCAATGAGTCAGTTCTTTGCATCATAGAAAGCAATGGCCACCAACTCCAGTATTCTTGCCTGGAGAATCCCAGGGACAGAGGAGATTGGTGGGCTGCCATCTATGGGGTCACACAGAGTTGGACACAACTGAAGTGACTTAGCAGCAGCAGCAGTAGTTCTTTGCATCAGGGAGCCAAAGTATTGGAGCTTCAGTTTCAGCATCAGTCCTTCCAATGAACATTCAGAACTGATTTCCTTTAGGATTGACTGGTTTCATCTCCTTGCAGTCCAAGGGACTCTCAAGAGTCTTCTCCAACATCACAGTTGAAAAGCATCAATTCTTCAGGGCTCAGCTTTCTTTATTTAGCTCCACTAAAATAAAGCAACAACACAGTCCTAGTCACAATAGTAGATACTTTTAGGGAAGGAAGGGTCTAAAAAAAAATTTGTATTGTTTGATCAGATTAACAAACTTGTCTTATTCTATATATTATTAAGTTTGTCCCAATATGCATTGTAAAAAAGCCTCAAGCACAGGGCCATAGAAAAGTCTTACAGGGAATGCTTCACGTGCCACACCCAATATCCACACCCATCTCACCACTTCAGGAAAGACCAATCCAACTTCCCAAATTCAGTGCCTAAATGTATTTTCCAGAAGAACTTTTTCTGGCCACTGAAGCCCTCTTTAGTACCCGTTTAATAGACCACAGAAGTACCACCTACCTACCTCCAGTTCAGTTCAGTCACTCAGTCGTGTCCAACTCTTTGCGACCCCATGAACTGCAGCATGCCAGGCCTTCCTGTCCATCACCAACTCCCGGAGTTCATTCAGATTCACAGCCCTCGAGTTGGTGGTGCCATCCAGCCATCTCATCCTCTTTTGTCCCCTTCTCCTTCTGCCCTCAATCCCTCCCAGCATCAGAGCCTTTTCCAGTGAGTCAACTCTTCATATGAGGTGGCCAAAGTACTGGAGTTTCAGCTTTAGCATCATTCCTTCCAAAGAAATCCCAGGGCTGATCTCCTTCAGAATGGACTGGTTGGATCTCCTTGCAGTCCAAGGGACTCTCAAGAGTCTTCTCCAACACCACAGTTCAAAAGCATCAATTCTTTAGCACTCAGTTTTCTTCACAGTCCAACTCTCACATCCGAACATGACCACAGGAAAAACCATAGCCTTGACTAGATGGACCTTTGTTGGCAAAGTTATGTCTCTGCTTTTGAATATGCTATCTAGGTTGGTCATAACTTTCCTTCCAAGGAGTAAGCATCTTTTAATTTCATGGCTGCAGTCACCATCTGCAGTGATTTTGGAGCCCAAAAAAATAAAGTCTGACAGTGTTTCCACTGTTTCCCCATCTATTTCCCATGAAGTCATGGGACCAGATGGCACGATCTTCGTTTTCTGAATGTTGAGCTTTAAGCCAACTTTTTCACTCTCCTCTTTCACTTTCATCAAGAAGCTTTTTAGTTC
>NW_011494784.1:1632092-1661975 GCF_000754665.1 Bison bison bison
AATATACAGCCTTGATGTATTCCTTTTCCTATTTGGAACCAGTCTGTTGTTCCATGTCCAGTTCTAACTGTTGCTTCCTGACCTGCATATAGGTTTCTCAAGAGGCAGGTCAGGTGGTCTGGTATTCCCATCTCTTGAAGAATTTTCCACAGTTTATTGTGATCCACACAGTCAAGGGTTTGGCCTCCAGCAGCCCTCAAAGAGTGACTGATGTGGACTGTGTTCCATGTACCCCAGCTTTCTCATCCTTTAGGTAAGATAGCACAAAAGTGTGTAGTCTATAAAGGTTTCCAGAGCTTCCCAACATGGTGGATGAGGGATAGGTGGTGAGCTTCTGTTGCCCAGCAGTTTGCCTGCTTGGCCATAGTCTCTGTCACTTTATTTTCTTTCCTGTATCATTTCTCCTCTCCTCTACCTGCCAAACTTCCCAACTAACTAACTTATATCTGGTCAAGTGATCTGCTTTCAAAGGAAACCAAATTAAGACAGTTATGCTTGACAAGAGAGCTAAAAGTTTCCTTTAGCTTAAAACCCAACAAAGCACATAAAACAATCTTTTATAGTTAATAAAGCATATAAATCATGGAATCCTCTTTGGGAGTTTTGCAGTGCAGTATTCTGGGAAGCACATGTACAGTCCTTCTAAATCCTGATGAAAAAGTAGCACAGGAATGATCTAGATCACCACCTGAGGTCCCAGCTGCATTGTACAGGAGAAAACTAAAAGGAGCAAGTGAGAAACCAAAAAAACACAAGCTGTGCTATTGTTTCTTGCAGGTGCTCATTTCATTGCAATAAAAAGCCAAAAATCTCTAACATCAAGGTTCTTAGTTAAGATTCTACAGTTTGGCTTAAGACTTTGCACATTCAGCTAGAATTGTGTGCAAAAATTGTGTACTGGTGAATGTGTAAATTTTTATGGGAATAACATTCATAGTTTCTATGAAATATCCAGATTGTCCTCTAAAGTAACAGAAAGATTATTTATCCCTGATCCTGTGACCTAGTAGTTGGAGACAAATAGCATAAACATCTAATATGTTCTTTATTTATTTGGTAGAAACAAAAGTCTATGTTAATTACAGTTACAGCTACAGCCAACAGGAATTTGTGTATAGGAGAGTAGACACACAGATGCCATAAATATGAATAATGGACTAGAACGTCAGGGTGCATCACTGAGTCACTTCCAGAATGAAGGCTTCATCCCATGACCCCCTCTCAAATCACAGAATCATAATTACAAGAGCTGGATGGGCCCTTGGAAACCATATACTCTTCCACCCCATCCCTATCAATGACACAAAGCCTCGTCCAGCATCTAAACAGACAGAAGCTCATGCACTCTCCCTCTCATCCCTCCAACTTCTCCCAACCACTAATACTTCAAAGAATTACGACATCACTGCCTTCTATTTTTGTTTTGGATATTCTGTTTAAAGATCTAATTAATAGCTCTCCATGCAGCCAAAGCTCAGGGAGTCTGAAACTACTGGACCAACTGCCACCAGGACTGCAGGAGGAATGCCATGGCCCAGAGCGGCTCACCGCTTGTCCCCACACCCTGGACTCCCACCTATGCCACTACATTGATTGCTGAGGAAGGCTTTCTTATTGCTCCTTGCTATTCTTTGGAACTAGGCATTCATATGCTTATATCTTTCCTTTTCTCCTTGGCTTTTAGTTTCTCTTTTTTTCACAGCTATTTGTAAGGCCTCCTCAGACAACCATTTTGCTTTTTTGCATTTCTTTTTCTTGGGGATGGTCTTGATCCCTGGCTCCTGTACAATGTCACGAACCTCCAGCCATAGTTCATCAGGCACTCTGTCTATCAGATCTAGTCCCTTAAATCTATTTCTCACTTCCACTGTATAATTGTAAGGGATTTGATTTAGGTCATACCTGAATGGTCTAGTGGTTTTCCCCACTTTCTTCAATTAAATCTGAATTTGGCAATAAGGAGTTCATGATCTGAGCCACAGTCAGCTCCTGGTCTTGTTTTTGCTGACTGTATAGAGCTTTTCCATCTCTGGCTGCAAAGAATATAATCAATCTGATTTTGGTGTTGTCCATCTGGTGATGTCCATGGGTAGAGTCTTCTCTTGTGTAGTTGGAAGAGGGTGTTTGCTATGACCAGTGTGTTCTTCTGGCAAAACTCTATAAGACTTTGCCCTGCTTCATTCTGTACTCCAAGGCCAAATTTGCCTGTTACTCCAGCTGTCTCTTGACTTCCTACTTTTGCATTCCAGTCCCCTATAATGAAAAGGACATCTTTTTATGGTGTTACTTCTAGAAGGTCTTGTAGGTCTTCATAAAACCATTCAACTTCAGCTTCTTCAGTGTTACTAGTTGGGGCATAGACTTGGATTACCGTCATATTGAATGGTTTGCCTTGGAAATGAACAGAGATCATTCTGTCGTTTTTGAGATTGCATCCAAGTACAGTATTTTGGACTCTTTTGTTGACCATGATGGCTACTCCATTTCTTCTAAGGGATTCCTGCTCACAGTAGTAGATGTAATGGTCATCTGAGTTAAATTCACCCATTCCAGTCAATTTTAGTTTGCTGATTCCTAGAATGTTGATGTTCACTCTTGCCATCTCCTGTTTGACCACTTCCAATTTGCCTTGATTCACGGACCTAACATTTCAGGTTCCTATGCAATATTGCTCTTTACAGCATCAGAGTTTACTTCCATCACCAGTCACATCCACAACTGGGCTTTGTTTTTGCTTTGGCTCCATCCCTTCATTCTTTCTGAAGTTATTTCTCCACTGATCTCCAGTAGCATATTGGGCACCTACTGACCTGGGGAGTTCATGTTTCAGTGTCTTATCTTCTTGCTTTTTCATACTGTTCATGGGGTTCTCAAGGCAAGAATACTGAAGTGGTTTGCCATTCCCTTCTCCAGTGGACCACATTCTGTCAGATCTCTCCACCATGACCCATCCATCTTGGGTGGCCCCACATGGCATGGCTTAGTTTCATTGAGTTAGACAAGGCTGTGGTCCATGTGATCAGATTGGCTAGTGTTCTGTGATTGTGGTTTCAGTCTATCTGCCCTCTGATGCCCTCTCTCAGTGCCTATTGTCTTACTTGGTTTTCTCTTACCTTGGATGTGGGGTATCTCTTCACGGCTGCTCCAGCAAGTGCAGCTGCTGCTCCTAACCTTAGACATGGGGTATCTCCTCACAGCCACCCCTCCTGACCTTGGACATGGGGTAGCTCCTCTCCGCCACTCCTGTACCCCACGGCCACCGCTCCTGCACTGCAAGACAATATGGAGATTCCTTAAAAACCTATGAATAAAACCACCATGTGACACAGCAGTCCCACTCCCAGGCGTATACCCTGAGGAACCAGGATTGAAAAAGACACATGTATCCCATTGTTCATTGCAGCACTATTTGCAATGACTAGAACACGGAAGCAACCTAGATGTCCATCGACAGATGAATGAATAAAGAAGCTGTGGTACATATAAACAATGGAATATTACTCAGCCATAGAAAGGAATGCATTTGAGTCCGTTCTGATGAGGTGGATGAACCTAGAACCTATTATACAGAATGAAGTGAGTCAGAAGGAGAAAGATAAATACTGTATTCTAACACTTATATACGGAATCTAGAAGAATGGTGCTGAAGAACTTATTTACAGGGCAGCAATGGAGAAACAGACAAAGAATAGACTTATGGACATGGGGAGAGGGGAGGAGAGGGTGAAATGTATGGAAAGAAAACATGGAAATTTACATTACCCTATGTAAAATAGATAGCCAATGGGAATTTGCTGTATGGCTCAGGAAACTCAAAGATGGGCTCTGTATCAACCTAGAGGAGTGGGATGGGGTGGGAGATGGGAGGGAGGTTCAAAAGGAAGGGGCTGTATGTATACCTATGGCTGATTCATGTTGTGGCTTGACAGAAAACAGCAAAATTCTGTAAAGCAATTATCCTTCAATAAAAAAATAAATTTTTAAAAAGATCTAATTAATAGGGATAATAGAAATCTCTTTCCTCTATCAAGCTAAAATATGCCCTCCTTAACTTTTGCTTAGTGGTTCTGGTTCTGTCTTCTACTTCAAGACAAATAGAGTTAAGCAGCAAATAATTTTAACTATATTGTGGGTTGATGCAGTTTTCAACACCATATTTGCTTTCAGTTTAGAATGCAACAGAGACCTAACGCAGTTTACACTGGGGATCCCCAGGTGGTGCAGTGGTAAAGAATCTGCCTGCCATGGCAGGAGACACAGGAGATGCAGGTTGGCTCAAGAAGATCTTCTGGAGAAGGAAATGGCAGTCCACTCTAGTATTCTTGCATGGGAAATCCCATGGACAGAGGAGCCTGGCAGGCTATAGTCTGTGGGATCACAAAGAATCAGACACAGTTGAGTGACTGATCATGCGTGCAGTTCGCATCATCATCCTATTTTAAATTTGTGCAGTGAGTCCTTCAGGATTGAAGCCCACTTACCCAAGACAGTTATTCTGATTCTTGGGCTTCCTTGATGGCTTAGTGGTAAAGAATCCACCTGCCAATGCAGGAGGCACAGGTTCAGTCCCTGGTCCGGGAAGATCCTACATGCCGAAGGTCAACTAAGACTGTGCGTCTCAACTATTGAGCCTGTGTTCCGGAGCGCAGGAGCCGCAACTACCAAAGCCTAGATGCTGGGCAACCTGTGCTTTGCAAGAAGAGAAGCCACTGCAGTGAGAAGCCCATGCACCACGACTACAGAGTAGTCCCTACTCGCCACAACTAGAGAAAAGCCCACACAGCAACAAAGACCCAGCACAGCCAAAAATAAAATAAATAAAACATTTTTTTAAAAGACAGTTATTCAGATTCTTAAATGTTACTATTGTGTCCCAAGATAAACGGTCCAGTTTCCTCAAACGTTTTACCTGTGGTACAGTTTCCAGGTCCATCATGTTCCTTTCCTCTATATGCCTTCTTATCATCCTTATGCAAGCGTGGACAGATAATCCTGGAGTGTATAGGACATTTATCATCATGGGTTTGGTCACTGTGCATCTGAATAATGCAGAAGATTGTTATTCAATTACAGAGTGTCTTACAAATTGCTCTCAATTACAGAGGTTCTACCACCTAAACCAGGTTAGTTAAAAATCCACTGTAATCAACTAATATGTGTATTATCCTAAATAAAATTTTGGAAAACTTAGAGAGACACATGGAATATGTTCAAGAAAGTAAATTTGATTCAAGGAAGGTGGGGGGCAGGGTCTGTTGTCTCAAAAGTAAACAAACTAACTCATATATTATCTGCCAACTAAGTGCAACATGGAGTCAGATCACTTCAGGGTGCTAGACTTTGGTTTACTGCTATATCCTCGTAAGTAGGAGCCACTGCAGAAATTGCAATGGAGATGATGACCTGAACCACATTAGAACCTCTCTATTGCATTCCAAAATATAAGTGAACATGTTATTGTAAATTGCATCAACCCTTGATATAGTTAAAATTATTCACTGCTTAACTCTGTCTGCCAAAAGAAAGTCATAGCAAAAGGCAAAGTACTGTGTCAAATTTTCATTAAGCTTCTACCTCCCCTAATTAATATAAGAAACTGCTTCTTTTCTCATTTGTCCAAATTCCTCTGTGGGGTTGGAGGTGGGCCATTCATGGGGTAGAGCTATGGAAAGTGGCCCAGAGACAGACTAAATGTCCATCTGCAGGGAAGTCAAAGGCAAGTGGGGACCACAAAGGGAAGGGATTTTTTTTTAACAAAAAAATCATTATGGAGTTTCTAATCTGAGGGACAGTGGTCATATATTAACTGTAAAAGAGTTAACTATCAGGTAGATCCAGGACAAGTCATAATACAGAATGGAAACTGGACCATAAAGGCCAAAGACGCGTTAGAGAGCTGCTTCTCTGTATCTCTGGTTGTTCAATCATGGCGTGGACTTAACAGCTTAAAAAATCTTCAGCATTATCTTTCTATATGCAACTTAATGCATACCCAGTTTTCACTGTGCCTCAATAACTCATGAAAATGGATTACATTTGCAGAGGTTCTTAATCTAAAATAGAGTTTAGGAAGTCCAGATATTGAGATGGGGGAAAATAATATTCTTATTTTCAACTAGCCTCTAAAAGTTATCATTTCCTTCAGTTAAGTCTGTGAGAAGCAATAAAATCACAGTGGTATTTGGGGGTTCTTGGGCTTCATCAAGGTGCCACAGTAGTCTATGGCACCTCAAAGATTAAGCACACCAAGTATAGTGAATTTCAGTGGGAAACCGTGTCCCCAGACCATAGGTGACATGCAGGTTTTAGAACAAATATGCTATAGCATAGCTTTAATAAGCAGAACTGCAGTCAGTCAGTATGCAGCACTGACGCCAGTCAGTATGCAGCCGTTAACTTCTGACTTTCTAACCATAGTCGTATTCAAATTCTATTAATATTTAAGTTTTTTAAGTGTACAAATATGTATATAGCTGTGGAACTTGTTCTAACTGGACTACATTCACCATAACCCAGCCGTACACCTTAATCTGTATTAGTCTCTTAATACTTCAGTCACAGTTCCTTTAGTAACAACATAAAATACCATTTGTCCAACTTTCCAAAATGGAAGCCCTTCCGTGTTAGAGCTGCATCTTCGGTTCTCTGGTGGGTGTGAAGCCTGGGCTTCACTGTAAGCTGTCATATATTGTGGAGATCCATGAAGCTAGTCATGGCGATCTCAAAGCAATTTTCAACATTTATATCCAGTATATCCTTCCACTTCCCCTAAGAAGTTCGTAAAAATTAACCTAAATGACAACATGCTTTGCTTTTAGCTGGAATGTTGATCTCCTGCAGCAAATAATCCACTAGCAATTTTATTATGTCTGTGATTTAAAAAAAAATTATAAAATGCATTAATGCTTGATACCTACAGCTTTTTGTGAGGATCATGGAAGATTTTGATGTTGAGCTGGTTAAAAAAGCAGTAGCCTATGGCTTTTCAGAGGTTTCAAATAACACTAATATGATTTCACCTTCAGATTCCAACATCTAAACTGAAAATTTAGCCACAATTTTAAAAAATTACTACGGAAAGAGTAAGACATTTAAAGAAAAATCTGAATCAAAAATTTGAGAGAGCAGTTAATGGAAACCATAGGATCCTAGAGTGTCTGGAAGAGGTAGAAAAGAGAGAAGACACACAGAGGTGTTACAAGTCCAAAAGTCAACTTTGATCATGTTACAGTTCTGCAGAGGGCCAGTCCTACAGGCAAGGGTTAAAGGAATCATGTCTCTCCTGGTTTGAGCAAGCAGGTTTCCTTTAGAGATGTGTCATGTTAGTTTGCATAAATCACTTCAGCCTGGTTACATAGTAACACATTGCTTCCACAGCTGGCTTTGCTGCTGCTGGAAGATGTTATGGATTATCCTGTCTTTGACCAGGTATTAATAGAGCTCTCCTCAGCAACCCACAAGTGATTAATGAGATGAGAGTAAAAAATGCCTTACCTGCTGCAGCTGCCCTGAAATGGAATAAATGAGAGAGCAAGAGAGCAAGAAAGGAGGAGAGAGAAAGAACTCCTGAAACAGCCTCTATATACCATACCAAGCAAATCAGCTACCTCTTTGGCTTGGCTTCTAATGATCCTATTTGCAGATGAGTTAATGCCTTCTGAATCAGTGTACCAGAAGCAGCCAATTTGAGACAAATTATATATTCCTAAAATAATTACCATGTATACTGAGAAAATTTTTACCCAACTGTAATCTTAGAGGAATAAAAACCTATTCTCATCACTCCATATTAATAATAATAAATTAACTAACAAAATTAAAAAGAAAAACAACAGCTATGAGAGTGCATTGAAGGGAGGGTCTCTTGATACAGAGCGTACACAGACAAGCTACCTGTGGCTGTGGGCATCCATACTTCAGATGAACACTACTAGGCCACAGTTACCAGCTCTGTGTATGCCCGTGGAGAAGTCTGCCCCGAAGAGGAGGAATTCTTTTGTTTACATGAATAAAAAGTCTTTGCACAAGAGGGGCAATGCATGTATTCTTACGCACCAGGAAGGGTGGGCAGTGCTCTGCTCACATGACCTCTTAACCAGAATCTCCTCCTCTACAATATACCAGTTCTGTCCCAAGGAGTTGAAAATTTGACTCGTCCAACTTTGATAGCATAGGGACTGTATAATGGTGGGGAAGATCTACCAGAAAACCTCTCAGCTTTTCCTCTCTTCTGTGCTGTGGGTGGAGTACGTTCATCATTGTAAGCACAGTGGTCAGATGGGGAACAGTGAAGGTAAGGAAAAAGAAGAGCCTAAGCCACATGCTCAATCTAGTCCTCACACAGAGATCTGCTTTGGAATAAGAAATTTAAGAAATAGTCTAGATTGTTGCTGCTTTTTAAGTCGGTCTAACATGTTCCATGCTTTATTGATTTGGTTGCTAAAATGTAAGCTCTATAATGAGGCATTTCTGTCATTTTTGTTCACCCCAAAATCAGTGCCTGACATGAAGTAGATATTTGATGAAAAGTTTTGAATGAGTGATATCTTTATTTCCATTCACATTATCACAACTTCCTTAGAAATCTCACAGGTAGGAGGATTTAGATATATCCAGATTATCTAACCATACTATCACTTGGAGATAACCAAGCTCTAAGCTCATTAATACTAAAATTTTACTAAAACTGGGTAAGATGGAATATCAATGCTATGCTATGCTGTTTCATGGTAACAGGAAGTCCTTAATAGAAACTGGATGTAAAAATTTTATATTTGGCTCAATTATATTTTGATCTAGTGAATAAAGCCTTAATAATACTTAAGATGATGTATCACAATCCAAGTCAAAATGGATATAAAGTAACTTCAGGAAGCCCAGCATCTCTTAGCAGGAGTTCTGCAAAGAAAACCTTTTCTCTAGTCAATTCCTACAAATATTATAATAGAGTCTATCCATTTTCATGATTTTTAAGAGCTATGTGAGATTTACAGAGACTGAAATACATCTCCATTATAAAAGAGAGAATGGATGGATCTCCAGCTACATTTCATTCCTAAAGGGAATTCTGGTATTTACCAAAAACACATAGAGAAAAATAATTCTTTGGTAAAAATACTACTTATTTAACTTGTAAATAAAATTCCTTCAATTATAATCCAAAATTTTAAAAATTTGGTTTAGCATCAATTGGCAATTCTCTGCGGCTGTGTGGGTATGTGTGTTTTCAAATGCATTATCACTGGAGCCAGAAAATGATCCTTATAGTAATATTTATATTTGTTTTCTTAAATAAGACAATTATAAACCAATCTTACAGGAAAAATGCTTTTGCTTTGTTAGTATCTCAAACAATAAGGAGTCAATATTGCCTCAAGTGAAAGTGAAAGTCATTCAGTCGTGTCTGTTTGTGACCCCGTGGCCTGTAGGGTCCATGGAATTCTCTAGGCCAGAATACCGCAGTGGGTAGTCTTTCACTTCTCCAGGGGATCTTCCCAACCCAAGGATCGAACCCAGGTCTCCTGCATTGCAGGCAGATTCTTTACTAGCTAAGCCACAGAGGAAGCCCATATTGCCTCAAATTCTGCCCAAAAAATGCTAAAAATATAGTTCAAGTTACTATTTGAACATCTTCTAGTGGAATAGAAGAGAATTACTTTTTCTTTCTGGTATTATATCATAGTGTTTCTAATATATGATGCACTTTCCTAGGTATTGTATATTTTTATTATTAAATCAATTGAGTATTTCTTGGACCACATTCTTTGGCCCTCCATATACTTGGCATTACTCAGTCTTAATTTGGGCTTCCTTGGCAGCTCAGTGGTAAAGAATCTGCTTGCCAATGCAGGAGACATGAGTTTGATCCCTGGGTCAGGAAGATCCCCTGAAGAAAGCAATGGCAACCCACTTCAGTATTGTTGCCTGGAAAATCCCAGGGACAGAGGAGCCTGGTGGACTACAGTCCATGGGGTCGCAAAAAGTCAGACACAACTTAGTGACTAAGCAAGCAAGCAGTCTTACTTTAGCATGATGTAGCCAAAATATATTGAAGGACATTGAAAGATTCTGCATATACAACTCCCTGCCAGATGGAATATAGAAAGGGTATTGCAGATATATTTGTCTCTATTACAGAGTGTATACTTTGTGTAAAAATCCTGAGGATACACTGCCTTGGGTTCCTAGTACCAAAAAATAATTCTTTATTTCTTCTGAGCAATTGACAATCTTTACTCTTTAGAACTCTGTGTCTTTTAATACCAATAACACCATTACTCTGAAGGCTGAGGAACTCAGAACCAACAGTAGTATGGGCACTCGTGGTCTGCATTTAGTGTTCTGACCCAAACTCTATACTGCACACAGTACTGTAGAAAAAGAAGGGACTCATTAATTGAGATGAAAAAGGGCCATGTTTGAGAAAGTTAAGATAGTCTCTAAACATTCCTGGTTGGTTATAATTTAATAATCATGAATGTTTCATCCACAGGGAAAAATGCAGTGATCTTCAATTCCTGGTGTTGAACTTCAATTGGGGAAACAAATGAGAAGCAAATAATAAGACATGGATAAACTGTACTCGGACAATTTGAAAACCAGATCCCATTTTCCCTGAATAAGTGCATTCTAGAGTTTTCAGGTTCACATTTTGCAAAGACTCTCAAGAGAAAGTGTAAAAGCTATGATATAAAAAATAAATGCAATAAATAGTAGAGACCCAGTGAGCCTACAGTGCTCATACCTCCAGGGTAATTTCTCAACCCATTTTCCGCTCATTCTTTTTTCCTTCAAGACCACTGAATTCTTCAAAATTTGGCCTCATTTTCTTTTTATCATTCAAACTACCACTCATTCTATCTCTTATGGAAGTGTGGGGGAGATGCTAGGAGTGGCTCTCATCGCTTTTAAAAGAGACTGCCAAGTGTAAATCAGTCTTCCAAATTCTTCACCCTTTTCTCACAGTCCCCAAAAGCAGAACTCAAGCAAGTCCTTTGGTTTTAAAGGAATCGAGTCTAGATGTTCAGACCCAAACAAGTGTCCCCAAATTACAGTCATGGAAAGATCTTGTTCAAATTTTGTTTCTTATCTTTTATTTCCTATTTCTGTTTTTGTTCATGATATGAGGGAAACTGCACAGTTAAAAAAAAAATGGGCAAAATACAAAAAGTTAAATCTTCTTTAAATTGGTAGTTGACACTTCCTACAAGCCCTTGACTGTAAGCAGCCAAAGCATGCCAGGAAGAACTCACTGTCTCACTGGCCTTTCAGTTCTTATTTCCATGGAAACTGAAGGAGTATTGATAGAATAAAGTGAAGGGAAAGTTTTCATACAGTCCTTTCTCTTCTCATGTTAACAGAAGAAGAGTACCCAACCTCCACCCAGCCCCAAAAATTGTCAGGCCAAGGAGAATAATATATTTTGTTACCTCTCAAGCATCCTTTTTTTCTATTCAGTTTCCACTTCATGAGAAAAGAGAAACAGACAATTCAAAATGGAATTTGATTTCTCCTTAATGCTTTCACTAATATCAAACGTTCTAGCCCTTTGTTACAAGATGAAGTGATACAAATCAGAATTCTGTGCATATAAAACTACATGCAAAAGGCAAGGTATTTTAAGAGAAACTAGTAATCCTACTGACACTTGCCAACAATTTTATGATGGTATGTCTCTGGAGGTTTGGTCCACAACTACCTTCAGAGCCTCTTCATCATTGGACTGACAAGCAACTTCTTCTATGAGGACAGACTTGATATTTTTAATGTTTAAATTTTAGTGGAAAAATCTTATTTCCCTCTATTTAACCTTCAAAACCAAACAATTCTCTCTATATACTTCTTGCTAGATCTCAACAGATGAAATTAAAATAACCATACTCTTTTACCAAGATCCTTCTACAATTCCATATAGATAACAATCTTCATGCTTTCAGAAGAGCCTGGCAGGCTTCAATTCCATGGGTCTAAAACAGTCAGATATGACTGAGTGACTGAGCTTCATGCTTTCATTCTTTCATCAAATTCTGTTGAGTATCTACTATGTGCTAAGTACTAGACTTATTATTATTAATACTAGATTGAATTGGCAAGGTTTCTGCCTTATGGAGCTTGCAACCTAGAAAGGGATCCAACAATAAAACCCAAACTAGATAATTAGATATTGAAATAGGTGCTCAAATGAAAGTAAAATAAATGCTGTAAGAAGGTACTTGTAGGAGCTAACTAAGGCAATGGGCAAACATCACTGACTATTATGAAAGACAAGAAAATGCCACCATATGAAGTACTAGAGGAAGGGAGCTCCAGGAAAGGAAGACAGAAGTACAAAAGATCCTAAAGCAGAGAAGAAGTGGGTTTATTTCAGGAACCAGAGGTGTTTCTATTTGCATGCTGGAAGGCAGTAAATGAGAAGAGTAAGACTGGAGATAAAGTCGGAGAGATATATCAAGACTGTATTATGCTCTGCCTTGTAAAGCATGGTAAGATTCTGGATTTTAGTCTAATTAGGAGCCCCAGACAAGTTGGGTAACAGTAAAGCTGGAGAGAAATAGATTTCTGTGGAACTCACAGATCATACTGGTAAAAATGAGGGAGATAAAAGAAAAAATAATGAAAGGTAATTTTCAAATTTGCACATGGATAGGATCCTTTTCTGAGATGAGGAAGGCTGTGACAGAAAAAGATTTAGAAGAGAAACCAATGGATTCAATTTTAGAGATTTTTAGTTTGAGATGCTTTAGAGATATTTAAGTGGAATTTTGAAGAATTTTGTTATGTAATACAAGAGTGGAGTTCAGAGGCATGCTCTTGGATGGAGATGGGATTTTAGAGTCATCAAGAGCCTTGGGAATTAATGAATTCTTTTATGAAAAGAGTATAAAGAAAGACAACATCTTCCTAAGATATGGACCTGAAGATTGTCAACACAGAGAAGTACTTTTTCAGAGAGAGACTGCATTGAGAAATAATCAACAAAATAAAAGTCAATTTCAAGATGGAGAAAGTCAACTGGGCCAAGTATTTTCTTAAATGGAGTTCCTTGCTTACTTGAGCAGTCTTGAGTATTGGTAACAGAAGCCAAACTTGAGTACAGAAAGAGTCGCTGGAAAATGAGGAAGAAGAGGCAGTTCAATTAGACAACATCTGAAATGTAACAGAGAAGAAAATAAAAGGTAAAAGAAGACAATGAAGGATTGTTTAACTTTTTTTGTGATTTAAAATTCTAGGTCAGGTTTATCTGGTGATGAGAATAATGCAAAGGCACATATTGAAATAATGGTGTAAATATGCTTTTAAAGAAAAGCAGAGATCCTGAAAAACTGAGCAATGTTGGGTTCCAGAAGGCATTAGATTCAAGAGAATGAAGGCCATTTCTTTCTTGTGGCAGAGGGATGAAAGGTCAGTGACATAAAGATGCAGATTTATGTAAGATTTTCTCTTGGGAATATGACAGAACTCATAGCTGTTGATTTCTTTTTACCCAGTATCATAGTATGAATGTGGGGAAGGGAGCACAGATTCTGAGATAATTACTGCAAGGAAGAGAGGACAGGCTTTAGTGAAAAAGTCCTGGGAAATTCTGAATGCTCACTTGAGGCTAGTGATTTTAACTCATTTTGATACAAGTCAGCTCGTTTACATGATTTTCTCCAGTAATGCCAATCTGCAAAAGGGAGCAGGTACAGAAAAAGTTAGCTGATTTGGGTTCATCTAGGATTGAGGTTTATTAAGGAATATAGAAAAGGCTGAGAAGTAGAGAAATTTTGTAAGGAAATGATTATAATAATGAACTTAGAATGTAAGCTATATAAGGCAAATGAAGGTCAGCAGAGGCTTTTACACTGGGCCAGTATAGCACATAATTTTATGAAGTCAAATAATTTTACCAGTGTTTCAATTTTAGGGTCTCTTGATAAAAGTGGTAGTATATCTTGTTAAGTAGAGGTTCAGTGCTTTTTGTTCTTGTATGAAAGCTTAAATATGAGTAGAAAGACATTTATGGATGTCAGATATCCAAAGAAGTGGACAGTGCTTAAGAGTGTCTGCTGTTTTCATCCCCATGCTTGCCTTTCTGTATTCTCCATCCCACCAGGACTGAAAGCCCATGTGCTACGTTTCTAAAATCCACTTGCCAGTTGAGTTCCTGATAGGTTTGTCAATGGAAGGCAATAGTTGGAGACTTTGAAATTAGGGAGAAAGAAGATGCCATCTTTTTCTTCTTTTTGCCCCCTCTTCAGTAGCAGCAGTAGCATCCGTGGGCAAATGGCAGTAACCACAGTCGACTGTGGGCTCTAGCTCTGTCCATGGAGGCTCAGCAGCAGCAGTGGTTCTGGCTCCCTGGATAGGTCCAACTCAGTGACATCAGCATGGTTCCAATTACGGCAGCACCTCCAGCAATTCAGTATGAAAGACAGCGTGGCTCCAGCCTAGGATTATTTAGTGGCTACAGATCTTGAATTTTAAAATGCGAAAATCCTTCCTTTGTTTGCTCCAGTCCCTCTCTACTTCTGTTTGCTTTCCAAGATTTTCCAAAACCTTTTAAGCAATACCCTAAATTAAGTCCATTCTGTTTGAAGTATCTTGAGACATTTCTGATTTCCTAATAGGATACTGCCTAATAAAGAGGAGGAAGTATGGGGGCCAAGGAGATGAATGGAAACAATTAATACTGTATCCAAAAGCTAGTTGGTTGTTGTTCAGGCGTTAAGTCATGTACAAT
The DNA here is from genome assembly GCF_000754665.1 of Bison bison bison. Taxonomy (NCBI): domain Eukaryota; kingdom Metazoa; phylum Chordata; class Mammalia; order Artiodactyla; family Bovidae; genus Bison; species Bison bison. Next base: position 1,646,815 of record NW_011494784.1, read on the forward strand.
TCTTTGCAACCCCATGAACTGCAGCATGCCAGGCTTCCCTTTCCTTCACCATCTCCCAGAGTTTGCTCAAACTCATGTCCATTGAGTCAGTGATGCCATCCAACCATCTCATTTTCTGTCACCCCCTTCTCCCGCCTTCAATCTTTCCCAGTATCAGGCTCTTCTATAATGAGTCAGCTCTTCGCATCAGATGGTCAAAGTATTGGAGTTTCGGGTTCAGCGTCAGTTCTCCCAGTGTGTGCATTAGTCACTCAGTCATGTCCAACTCTTTGCAACCCCATGGACTGTAGCCTGCCAGACCCCTCAGTTCACAGAATTTTCTAGGTAAGAATACCAGAATGGGTTGTCGTTTCCTTTTCCAAAATAAAATCAAATCCAGAAAAATTACAAAGACATGTATACCAGAATTCAAGACAAGCTGAGATCTCATAAATATAAATCTATGGATTCATAAAATGTGGCACAACCAGATAGGAGTATGTCCTTGAGCTGTAATATAATAATCTAGCTATTTTCTAAAGTTTTATAGAACCAGCATTTATTGAAAAATGCTTTAAAAGTTTTAAATTTCATGAAAAAAGTGTATTTGAGAAGTGCTAGATATTATACATTTGTTTTTTATTTATTTGCAAAGCACATTAGTGGATCAAAAGTTCTAAAAAATCTTAAAGTAATGTCTATTTAACATCATTGAATCAAAATGTTTCATGTATATATGAACTATGAATATATATTTTATATTCATATATATATCTATATACATGAATATATGTGAGTATATAAATCTCCTCATTTTCTCTCTCTCAATTTCTATCTCTATCTCTGTTCCTTTTCCTATCACACCTAGTAACATCCCTTTAACACCCCATGAAACAAGTATTCTGCTGAATGCACTTTGGGAAACTCTGCTGTGAGGGAAGCTGCCCATCTGGTCCATCTATTCTGGACTCTCAGATCTCAACTACAGTTGGCAGTGCAGCACACTTTGACCAGATATCTATATATAAAAATGTTCTAGAAACTTTGAAGGCAACAAAAAGATTAGTAGGAATGATTAACACTGTGAAATGAATAATTTCCCATTTAATAGTTAATTTCATTCTAAATATACACATGTAGATTAAAGGCACTCACACATACACAAACAGCAAACTCTGTATAGTAAGCAGTGATGACAACCTCTTTCATAAAATAATCAGCGAAACGGTTGTCTAATGAATGACTGAATGAGTAAATGACCTAGAAATTAAAGTAATTCTTGACCTAACTAGATGTTTATGAAATCATACTTTACTGCACTTTCATTCCTCTTTTTTACCCTGCAAACATCTATTTGCGTCCTTACTCTTAATACGCCAGATTCAGCCAGATACTGGGAAAACAAAGATAAATAGGACAAGGTCGCTGCCCTCAAGGAGTTCAGGTTCAGAAAAGCGGCAAAGACAAACATGTAAAGAAATGGGTATGAATGGAATGTGCATAGGGAAGTACAATCTGTATAGGGGCAGGCAACGATGGTAACTGTAACATGAGATGCCTACACAGCTTTGTGCGTGTGTGCACATACACACAAGTGTGAAAGCAAAGAAGAAGTAGGCTTGGAGGAGTGGAGGTAGGCATGTAGGAGTAAGGGAATGCTCTCTTTAAATGCTGTTTGCAGTGGCAAAAGTCAAACCAGATAGGAACAAGAAAATCATCTCAGAGAGCTGCTACTTTAGCATAGCACCTTGGGATAGAAACCAGGAAGTTATAATAAGGAAAGAGTCTGAGTGTTAGACAAGGGTAATTCTGAGTTATGAAAGGGGGTACATTTCCTGTGCAATGCCCACCTTTAACAGAGGACAGACAATTAAATCCTTAATTCAGACAAATCCTTAAGCAAGGAATTTGAGATCTCAGCACTAGACACTCCTCTGCCTGCCTCTACCCCTCCCAAGATACACCAGGAAGACCTTGACTTACCTCTTGTGCTTCCTACCGAACATGGTTGCCACATTCATGGTTCCAAGAATAAGAACAGAATAAAAGGATGAGGAGCTTGTGAAAAATCTCCATTGTCTATCTCCTAGACCTCCAACCAACTAGTTCAAAGATTTCTAATGTTGTCTGACATTTTCCCCTTTATCTCTTACTCTTGGAGCAGTAGGCATTTCCTATTTTAAGTATGAATAAAAGGGAAAATAAAAGTTAAAACTCATTTTAATAGATATTTAAGATGAATGTCAGTATTCATATTAAATCTTGTAACAGGGAGACACAAGATTTCTCATCATTGGATAATGATCCCTGAGTTCCACACACTCTGGTCAGGTAACTAGAATCATGTCTCTGGGAAGTGACTTCTATCCAGACAAACAGAGGCAGGTGGCCAAAAGCTTTGCTGTATCTCAATCACCAGTATAGATGTTTCAGATATTAAACCTAGAAGGGGCAGATCATCTTCGACATAGAGATGAACAAGTAAGCAGATATCATAAAAGTAACTCGAAATCTTTTTCTAACAACTGTGCTGACCTTCATTAATGGAAATTTGCAAAAGGCCCATGAAACTGAGAGTCTTGACAAGTGAAGAGCTTCTTTAAAAAGGATCAATTTTCTATAACATAGCCCCTATAAAGGTGGCAATGATTAACTGTGAGTAACAATGAGTGTAGGTTGTGATCTGCGCTATATAAATTCTAGAACAAACTTTAGAATTTATCTGATTCAACTTTTAAATTTTGATATATGAATACTGAGGGCCAGAGAACTGAGCCCCCTGCTGAGTATGGTTAGCAGTATAACAATTTAGAACTCACGTTTCAGTCCCTTTACGGATTATAATGGCCCGCCTCATATATTCTTGGGAAGTGTTGTACTGTTGATGTGACATGTCACTTCTGAGTACAAAGCTACAATCAGATCCCCTAATCCCACTTATCTTTTACTCAGATATTACCATTTCAATGTGTGGTTTCTCATTTTGCTGAGAGGTTTTTCTTCCCCACCTACCCCTCCTTAAGTCAGGCAAAGAGACAAGTAACTGACTTCAGTTTTCAAAAATGTAACCCGCAAGTGCATAATTCTTCCTGTCAGATTTCCTTTTCTGTAAGTTGGTGAGTTTATTGTGGTAGCACTCAAAAGGCTGAGCCTGAAAAGTTCTATAACATATGGCATACATTTAACATGGCTTGTGAATTAAAAATAACAGCCCGCCATCTGCCTCTGCAAGTTGATTTTATCAAAGTCTAAATGAGAAGCTCAAAGATGTGAATGTTGTCAATTAAAATAAGAAATACTCAGGTTCAATACAGAGTGGCCAATCTGAGTTTGCCCCTTCCCCTCAGGGGATTAAAGTCACCCATTTTGTCCACTCCTGCAAATTAAAAGAGCTGCCCAATTTTCAGTCTACACAACTATTTTTTTAATATTACAAATTATCCTTTCCTATCTTCTCCCCCTCAAAAAAACTCTTTATCACAAACTTAGCTTCCTAAGTTACCTTCCTCTAGGAGTAGGTTATGTGGATTTCTTTTCTGAGGGTAGTACCCTCCTAAATAATTGATAAAAGTTATAAAATCTTTTCTCTGTATAATGTTTAATTTTTTTTCGCCAAAACTTGAAAGTATTAAGTAAAAGGTTTTGGAGGGAGGGATTGATGATTTTTCATTATCATACATTCTTAGATCCTGTAGGAAATTCTGGAAATGATTTAAAGTGCTAACGCTGAGTCAGAAGCCCACACATCAGTTTAGTTGGATTAGCATTTATCCAGCAACTACATCAGGAACAGGGCTTCCCTGGTGTCTCAGTGGTAAAGAATCTCCCTGCCAATACAGGAGACCTGGGTTCAATCCCTGGGTCAGGAAGATTCCCTGGAGAAGGAAATAGTAACCCAGCTGGGAAATCCCATGGACAGAGGAGCCTGGCGGGCTACGGTCCATGGGGCTGTAAAAGAGTCAGACCTGATTTAGCAACTAAAACACCACCACCACCCAGAATAACCCTGGGAGGGCAATGGTCATGGGTTTAAGGCAGTTGCTTCTTTCAGAAAGTTTATATCATAGTTGCAATAAGATTTATACCCCAAAAAACAGTTTGAGACGAAACCCATCTTAGGATAGCCAAGTGCTCACCTGAGTATACTGACAGTAAGAGTTCTGAGAAGAGAGTTCTCATCCTGAGTCCCTGTCATTCTTTATTTATGGGCAAGAGGTGCAACTTGTATGTGTTTTCATTTTGTTGTATATACTGGCTCTGTGGGCAGAACAATGAAAAATACAATTATATGAAATGCTAAATTTGTAAGCATTGTATAAAAGTTAAAGAGACCATCATAGAAAACATAAAGTGAGCTGTTAATTAAGTTAAGTAAAATACCCAGTTCTCAAGACCAATTCAATTGAAATTTAACTAGGAAAGCTTTGTTGTCATCATTTAGTCGCTAGGTCATGTCCAGCTCTTTTGCAACCCCATGAACTGCAGCCCACCAGGCTCCTCTATTCATGGGATCTCCCAGGCAAGAACACTGGAGCAGGTTGCCATTTTCTACTCCTGGCCCAAGGATCGAACTGGGCTCTCCTACAACTCCCGCAATGGCAGGCGGATTCTTTACAACTGAGTCACCAAGGAAGCCCAGGAAAACTTTATATGGTCTTATAATTTCTTGACTAAAATTTCAAAATAAATCAAAGTATAAACATAGAGATTCCCATGAATCAAGTTGCACGAATGCAAATATTTGGTAGTAAATTTTGCAGCGGGTATTTTCTAAGCATGAAGGTCAGGGCTGTCCAGTCAAGTAGTACAGGTGGTACAAGACACAAATCTAGGATGCTGTTCACACAGACTACAACATGAATACTGTATTCATTTTCTAGTGTTCCTGCAACAAATCACCACAAACTTGGTGCTTAGAGCAACAGAAATATTTCTCACTGTTCTGGAAGCCCAGAAGTCCAAAATCAAGGTGTTAGTAGGGCCACACTTTCTCAAAGGCCATAGGGGAGAATTTTCCTTACTTCTTGCAGCTTTTAGTACTTCCTGACATTCTAGTTATTCACCCCAGGCATCCTGGAATGAGGCAACAAACTCAGTCTCTGTTTCCATCTTCACATGACCTTCTTTACCGTGTTTTTTAAATCTCCCTCTCTTAGAAGAATAGCAATTGTTGGATGAAAGACCCTTCTGAAATCCAAAATGATCTCAGCTCTAGAAACATGACTAAATTACATCTGCAAGGACCCCATTCTCAAATAATGTCACATTGACAGGTACTTGGGTTAGGACATGGATATGTCTTTGGGGGAACACAATACAACTAACTATAAGTATGTAAGTTTCTTATGCTTTCAAATTAGAATTTACTAGATTACAAATCTAGTTTACAATTTCAATTTACTAGATTACAAATCTAGTAAAGATTTTTTAAAATGGGATTTCCTAGTAAGCAGGGATTGATTTAATTCAATGACCTCATTTATGATAGCTCAAAAGGAGCTTCAGAGTATAATCCGGAGCCTAGGAAGAACCAATGTGAGTTGCTTCTACTTTTTTAAGTGGTAAACGTTGAACATCCCTCTGATTTTAAGTCTGCTTTCAACCAGAGGAGCAGATGTCTAAATAAACTGGCAACCACAGCTATCAAGTCAAAAAGACATCTAAATGTTAATAAAAATGATTTTCATTAAGTGTCCCCTCCACCACTCCAACCCAGAAAAGCATTCAGTGATTCATATTTTATTCCTTCAAAGGCAATACATTTTTACCTAATCAAGAAAAGCCTTTTGGAAGCAAACATGCCCAAAATTTCCTTAATGGCAATGCAAGAGAAGAGCCCAAATGATGAACTGTGTACATTTTACAGAGAAAACTCACACCATAGAAATGCCCACATATCAAATAAATCAATGCAAGCAATCAATCATTGTAATGAAAGCCTATGGCTAGCAGGTGTAAATGCCACTGTGATCTCTACAATTACAAGAAAAAACCCTGATTCTAGACATGAACAACTCACTCTGGTTACATACAAATCAACCTCAATAGCATCAACTAAATGGAAACATAATTGGAGTTAAACATTTACAGCTCCTTCATTTATCTTTCAAAAAAGAGGAGAGCTAAAGGAATTTTCCCACTAGTAATTAGACGCTTTTCTCCCTAAAAACCTTTCACTAGCTGTTTCAAACACTGCAAACACTGCCTTCCATTCAAATCACAACATTTTAGTGAGAAAGGAAAACAATATAAGGGTAACAAAATGGTTCTTTAGATAGAAAAATGTCCAAGTTTAAGCCTGAGTTGTAAGCCCTTCACATCTAATCGAAATAAGAAGTCATTTAGTGGTCAAGAGGAACTTGTCAATAACATGGATTGTCAATCAATGACTCTGATCAATTGTGATGGGTCATACCCCCTTTTTACTTATGAAGATTTGGGCTGTTAGGGCTATTCTGGACTGACCAGTGTGGTAATCTTTATGTAGGTATTTACTCCTCTTGGATTAGAGTAAAACATCAGCATGCTGGACTGAAGTGCTATCTTCAATTAACCTGACCCTGTGGCTTTGCATAATTGACTACAAAGGCTGTTGGCAATATAATCAATTAGAATTTCAGCTGATAAACCACACTTGAGGTTTTGGGGGGTCACCAATACTACCTGATGAATTCACCCACAAAGAAACATCAGGAGGTACTATAGTAACCTCCTGTGTGTATTGAATACTACTTCAGGTGGAAGACTGACAAGAATTGACATTTTAACTTCACATTATAATATAAACAATCAACTTGGTCAGTTAGTGTGAGAATCTATCAAGACTGGTAGTTTGACTTTGTGTTGATGAGACAATTTGTTGACAAACTGAATTTTTTTCCACTTACCTCAAATGTGCTATTGCATTCACTAGTGAGAATTCCTGCCTTGAAAATGAATTTTTTCCTTTGGTTTTATGCTTCTGTTTCCCCATCAATTCATTTATGTCATTTGAGGGACATTAGGGTGGGAACTTTAGGAATTCATACTATACCTATTTGTCTGACATTGCCATCTCAAAAATATATCCTGGAAATCTGTCTTCTACAGTTTCAAAGCTATTCTGTTGCCCCTTCAATCTCAGCTCATGGACTTTCTATTTATTCCAAGAGTAATGAAACTGTCAACAATTAATCTTCTGTTAATGGCCTCTGCAATTATTTACACAAAGCCAAAATGAGTACCAGTTACTACAAAACATAAGACAGATCGAAGCCCCAAAGAACAATTCAAATCAACGAGCCAGCACTTTAAAAATTCTCTTAAAATTGGAAGAGGGGGATGGGGGAATAGAGAGTGTCACCACTATAGGAGCACCATAAAAATGAAGGAGTGGGTGTGGAAGAGAAGATGCCAGAAAGGAAAGAATAACGGTTTGAAAATCTGTCCTTATTGAGAACTCTAAGCTGACAATTATATAGATAATAGCTGTTTTGAGCCCTCTCTTTCTCCTGGGAATACTCCACTTGGCCCAATATTCCCTAAGAGATGGTCCTTGAGAAGTAAAATGCCTCATGGCAAGTCTCCAAACATGAAATTGTTTTCCCCTTTGAGCCTTCTGACTCCAAAATTGGCAACAGTTCAAAATGCCTTTTTTTTTTTTTTTTCAGTTATAATCTCAGCAAGATAAATGGTATCCAGGATAGGAAAAGATGCAATAGAAGTCACAAGAATTTTGTACAGAAGATAGAAGTCTTTGTCAGTTGCAAACAAAATGAATTCTGTTGTAGGTTCAGTCCAAGTAACAGTAATAATTCAAGATTACAACCACAGAATTGAAGTCCTCACAACAGAACCAGCAAAGATAAATGGTTTTAAAATAGCCACAAAAGAAGGAAATGATTTAATTTAGGAAGGTATTTTTGAATTTTCCATCAACTAAAATTATGTGGTCTAGAAGAGAAAAAAATGATGTCCCAAAGTAATACTAAAATTACAAAAAGACTTTGCAAATTATTTCTGTTTTACAGTAATTTAGTAAATACTTTTGGCTTCTCAGGCCACACAATCTCTGTTACAACTATTCTGCTACTGTAGCAATATATAAAAGAATGATTGTGGCTGTGTTCCAACAAAACTTTACTTACAAAAACAGCCTATGGGACAGATTTGGCCCTCTGGCTATATTATACCAACTCCTCAACTAGAATATAAACATACTTTATTGTGTATGACCATACTCTGACATTTTTCTCTAATAATTCAGTAATTTTGTGTTTCCTATAAATCTATAAGCTTTAGCAGATAAAAGACTTTATTATGCCTTTTATTATCCATATTATAAGTAATTATTATAATGACTATATCATTTAATGTATTAATTCCACCGTTTGTTCATAGTAAGTGAAAGTGAAAGTCGCTCAGTCATGTCCAACCCTTGCAACCCCATGGACTCCTCCATGGAATTCTCCAGGCCAGAATACTGGAGTGGGTAGCTTTTCCCTTCTCCAGAGGATCTTCCCAACCCAGGAGTTGAACCAGTATCTCCCTCATTACAGGCAGATTCTTTACCAACTGAGCTATCAGGGCAACTCTGTTCATAGTAAGACCTCCATAAATATTTTATTTAACCTCATCTTTCCCACCAGTAAAATATCTCTAACTTCTAGTCACTTTCTTCATAAATTGAGCTCCAGAAAAGATTAATATAATATTAGTTTTTAAGGGGAGTACTTTATTTCCAATTGAGATACCATGGCTTTTGAAAGACCAGTACATTCATTGAAAATATTTTTAAAATCTGTATTGAAACAAAAACCCGTTTGAAAGCATCAGACAGCTTTCCCAAAAGCCAGGACTTAATAGGCACACATACCAGAAAGAAGGAAATAGTTGAATGACAGAAAGATGACCTAATATAATCTGTTAGCTACTCTTCTGCTAAAGGCATTTCTATACTTTTGGTGCAGATGGGAGGCTGGGAATCTGGGAAGGAGGACATTGCTAAGAGGTAGAAAATCCAGAAGTGCTTTGACATTCTCATAGAACTACGGAGATAAAACATAAAGTTTAGGGCTTTCACAGAAACTAGAATGTATAGAGCAAAAATTCAAAAGAAATGGAATTAACAGTGAATTGAGCTCAGCACTTGACACTGTTTCACTTGAGTATTTGTTGAATTCTGACTGCATTAGGGAGAAGGCTAAGAAATCAAATAGAAAGACTCAAAAGTAAAGATAATTGTCAGCAGTCTCACAGTGATGAGGAAAAAATAATACTAATAATAATTAGACTTGAAAATAGAGACCCTACTAAACACATTAATCCCAATGTTTAGAATTCGAGAATACTACATTTTAGGGGTGGAAACAAACTGGAGGTTGATCAAAGCTTATAAATAATATAACAGCCTCTATTTAGCTCAGTCTCGGAATGAAATTGTATTCTTATCTTATTTAAGCTCTCCATGAGAGAATAGGGTAACTATTCTCTAAAGGAAAAAGTATAATTCAGAACTACTATTGTTGTTGTTGTTATCAGTTGGTCATAACTATACCTTTATACAAAATAGCTAGTATATAATAAAAACTTACCAGGTATATTAAATGACCAAGAGAAAAAAACACAGATAATTCAGATAACTCCATATGCAATTCATATATCAGAATTTTGAATCATGCACCTTAAGTGTGATTAATCTGTACATGAAAATAGACAAGATGCAAAAATTCATAAGCAACTGTATGCTATACAAGAAATCAAAGATAAACCCAACAACTGAATTTTTAAAAATGGGCTTAATAACAAAAGGAGCACATGAGAAGAGAAAGTTTGTAGTCTAGAAGGCAGAATATTAGAAGATAACCAAGCTAAAAATACAGAGCAAAAGATATAGAGTAGATGTAAAAAGAATATAAATGAGCTATGGAATGTAGTGAAAAGCTCTAAGATATGTGTAATTGGAAATACAAAATATAAGGAGAGAGAATGACAAGCAGAAGCATATTTGAAGAAATAGTAAACAGGAATAGTCCAGAACTTGTGAAAAAATTAAGACACAGATTTGAAGAATGAAATTCCAAAAAGGATAAATGAGAAAAAAATCACAACCAGGGATACCATAATAAAACTCTTGGAAATCAAATACAAGAGAAAAAGTTGCCACAGTAAAAAGACATATTACCTTAAAAGAAAAAAATAATAAAGTTGATAGTGATCTCTTACAAAAACCAAAGGAAGTAGAACATAAGTGAATGGTATCTTTTAAATGTTGAAAGAAAATAATTGCTGGCATAGAGGCTCTATTTTTTGGGAAAATACTATTTAATGAATAGTGAAGTGAATAAAATAGTGAAGTGAATAAAAAACTTGCAGGACATAAGGGAAGCAAATAGTAATATCTGATATAATTTTGTCCCTGGAAATAATTGTATTTGTATAATTTTGCTTATAAATTAAACACTCTAATTGAAAGGTTTAGATTGTAAGACTAAGGTAGTAAACAAAATATGATTATATTCTGTTTATAATAGAAAAACCTTAGATATATGAAAACAGAATGACTGAAAGTAAAATGAAAAAAGATATGCCATGCAAACACTACACAAAAGAAAGTCAATGTAACTAAACTAATAGTTAACATAGACTTTGATGCAAGAAGCAGTACTAGAGAAATGGAGAAGTATTTTATAATGATAAAAGGCCAAGTCTAAGGAAGTTCAAAATGCTAAATTTATATGTACTATTGCAGGTAGGTTAATGGCAACCCACTCCAGTACTCTTGCCTGGAGAATCCCATGGAGGGAGGAGCCTGGTAGGCTACAGTCCATGAGGTCGCAAAGAGTCCGACACAACTGAGCGACTTCACTTTCGCTTTCTTTACCGCTAGCGCCACCTGGGAAGCCCAAATATATATCTATGATATATACATAAAACAAAAAAATGACATAACTATAAGGAAGAGAAAGACAATCATAGTGCAAAATTTTAATTCTCCTTTCTTAATAACTGAGAAATCAAGTAGACATAAAATCGTCAGGATATAGAAGATATGGATAATTTAAATTCATCTGATTAACATGTATGGGCATCTATGGGATGCTTCACACAGGTGTATACTTATTTTGTGAACTGAACTTGACCATATGTTGGTCTACAAAGCAAGTCTAGCAAAATTTTAAAAGATTAATAAAAGAATATGTATTATGCTCCCTGACCACAGAGAAATTAAGCTAGGAAGAAATAAAAAGATAACTAGAAAATATCCAAATAGATTTCTAAGTAATTTCCAAGTAATCCATAGTCAAAGAAGCAATTACAAGAAAAATTACCAAGTATTTTAACTGAATAATAGTGACAGTTCAGTTCAGTTGAGTCGCTCAGTCGTGTCCGACTCTTTGGGACCCCATGAATCACAGCACACCAGGCCTCCCTGTCCATCACCAACTCCCGGAGTTTACTCAAACTTATGTCCATCGAGTCGGTGATGCCATCCAGCCATCTCATCCTCTGTTGTCCCCTTCTCCTCTTGCCCCCAATCCCTCCCAGCATCAGAGTCTTTTCCAATGAGTCAACTCTTCACATCAGGTGGCCAAAGTATTGGAGTTTCAGCTTCAACATCAGTCCTTCCAATGAACACCCTGGACTGATCTCCTTTAGAATGGGCTGGTTGGATCTCCTTGCAGTCCAAGGGACTCTCAAGAGTCTTCTCCAACACCACAGTTCAAAAGCATCAATTCTTCGGTGCTCAGCTTTCTTCACAGTCCAACTCTCACATCCATACATGACCACTGGAAAAACCATAGCCTTGACTAGACGGACCTTTGTTGGCAAAGTAATGTCTCTGCTTTTGATTATGCTATCTAGGTTGGTCAAAACTTTCCTTCCAAAGAATAAGCGTCTTTTAATTTCATGGCTGCAATCGCCATCTGCCGTGATTTTGGAGCCCCAAAAAATAAAGTCTGCCACTGTTTCCACTGTTTCCCCATCTATTTCCCATATCACATATCAAAATTTGTGGGAGGCAACAAAGCATAGCTTAGAAGGGAGTTTATATTAAATGCATGGATTAGATAAGAAACACTAAAAATAAATTATCTAAATAGCAGTCTCCAAAATTAGAACAATACAGTAAATAAAATCCAAATAACATAGGAGGCATTAAGTAATGAAGATAAGAGTAAAAATAGTAAAATAGAAAACAAATGTACAATATAGAAAAATCGATGAAATCAATTATTTGACTTTGGAAAGACTTACAAAATTAACAAATCTCTAGTAATACCGATCAAGAGAAAAGAAGGCAGGAGTTACCATTACCCAAAATGAAAGAGCCTACAGATGGTTTCAGCAGTAAATTCTTCTAACTATACAAGATAGAAATAATATCAATCTTACAGAATTCTTCTAACAAAGAGAAAAACAGTGGTCACTTCAAACTAATATAATAAAAATTGGTAAGTATACAATAAAGGATAACTATAGGCAAATTTTTCTCATAAATACAAATTCAGAAATACTAAACAATATATCAGCAAATTGGATCCAGTCATATATTAAAATAATGATTATGCTGTAATTATTCCATAAATGTTAAGAGTTTTTAAATTAGTTTTTATTGGAGTACACTTGCTTTGCAATGTTGTTTTAGTTTCTGCTGTACAGAAAACTGAATCAGCCATACATAAATGATATATCACCTCCCTTTTGGACTTCCTTCCCATTCAGGTCACCACAGTGCATTAAGCAGAGTTCCCTGTGCTATGCAGTATGTTCTCACTAGTCATCTATTTTATACATATTATCAATAGTGTATATTGTTAATCCTAATCAAAATTCCTCCCACCCCCCCATAAATGTAAAATTGATTTAATCTTCAAAAAAAGAACCAATGTATTTCACCATATAAATCAATATATTAGACAAACTATTGGACATCTCAAACATTGCAAGAAAAATGCACGTGATAAAATTCAACAACCATTCAGAGTTTTTAAATTAGCAATTAAAAATAAAGAGAACTTCCTTAGTCTGATTTTGTAATTTAAAACAGCTTTAACCATAATATATTTACAAAAAGATTAAAACATTTATGAAGATTGGGAATGAGACAAACATGACATTGTACTAAGTCGCTCCAGTCATGTCCAACTCTTTGCAACCCTCTGGGCTGTAGCCCGCCAGGCTCCTCTGTCCATGGGATTCTCCAAGCAAGAATATTGGAGTGGGTTGCCATGCCCTCCTCTAGGGGATCTTCCAGACCCAAGGATCGAATCCTCATCTCTGATGTCTCTTGCACTGGCAGGTGGGTTCTTTACCACTAGAGCCACCTGGGAAGCCCAAAAGATGACCTCAGTGACTGCTTTCAATCAAGATTTTACTGCAATGGCTCTGTCTGGACAAGTTAACCCTTATCACTCAATCTTCATCCACCTTCAGCCTACTGCCTGAGATTCAGATGTCATGACTGGAGCTCTGGAAGCTCTTTTAGACAAAGGCCACACTGCAGTAATAGGAAGCAGAAACACTGAAGGAGTCTGTGTGTAAGTCATATTGTTATCACATAAGTCTGACCTGTGTAACTCTGGACTTGTTTTATATGAAAAGAAATTAAATATCTGTCTTTTGTAAGCCATTGTTGTTCAGGATTCGCTATTATTTGTGGCAAACATAATCCTAACTGATACAGCCACTTGTGGAGAAAATAGTTCAAGATATCTATGACCAAGCCTGGAAAATCCCATGGACAGAGGAGCCTGGTGGGCTGCAGTCCATGGGGTCGCACAGAGTCGGACACGACTGAAGCGACTTAGCAGTAGCAGCAGCAAGCTTTAAAAAAATTCTTTCTAACCGAGACTAGTGGGCAGCACAGGTTTCTTATCTTACTACATTGTTTTTTTATAGTGCTAAACTCCAGAAAGAGACATAGGCAAAATGTCCCATAGATTCCCCTTGCCACACACACATATTATACCAGTATGTAAGTTCATCAAGAATGGAACTGAAATGATCATATTTAAATGATTCTATTTATCTTTAAAATGTTTCCCTTGAAGAAGCAAGGAGGCTCCAGATGGGACCCTTTCCTAGCAATTCAAGTCCCACAAGTGATTACCTCTGCCATAGGGTATGTAGAATAAATAAAGGTTAAAAGATCATAAAAATGAGACCATATGTCCAAACATACTGCCTGCGCTTTTGGCAGGGAGAATATAAGTGTTAAGACAGATATCATATTCTGCTTGCCAGGGAATTATATAAAAAACAGAATAAAATAGCTCTTATCATTTGAGTTGGGCTTGACAGCAGTGCCCCTGAACCTTGAAGAGTAGATTTGGCCAATTCACCAAAATACCTTCCTATCTCCACTCCTACTCCTTTTCCTCCCAAGGGCCAGAAAGAGAAAAGTTCTAAACCCTTAAAAACAAACTAGTATTTATCTACAAGCATAGAATTCTAAAGTCTCTCACAAATATAATACATAAAATTGCTTTCTATCTACCCCGATGAGCTGTTTTTCTAAAATAATCCTTGGTCCCCATGGAGCATGATCCAACGGATTCTATCAGATCTAAAAATATCTTTTCATAGCTCTTACTTTTGGACTCGTCATCAGCCAGGGTCATTGCTTCATATAGTTCTAAAAGTACCCTGTGTGATGTATCCCAATCTGGCAGATCAACTGGACCAAAATAGAACTTATCCAACCAGTTCCTGATAGAAGATGTATTTACTGGCTTTCTAAACCAAAGCATTAGTAGTAGAGCTTAAGTGAGAGAATGTAGATTTCCTAAGGATTTTCAGTAGGAAAAAGAAGAGTCAGAAAATTTTGAGGCCAGAAATGTAGTGGAAAGTAGAATGTCACTTTGGAGTCCTATCTCTCAACAAGTAAAGGGCCAGAGGAGAAATTACTTTTGAAAATGGGTGGATGTGCAGTAATTTGAATGTTTCAGTAGGGTAATGGTGACATGGAACAACAGACTGGTTCCAAATAGGAAAAGGAGTACATCAAGGCTATATATTGTCACCCTGCTTATTTGAATTATATGCAGAGTACATCATGAGAAACACCGGGCTGGAAGAAGCACAAGCTGGAATCAAAATTGCCAGGAGAAATATCAATAACCTCAGATATGCAGATGACACCACCCTTATGGCAGAAAGTGAAGAACTAAAGAGCCTCTCAATGAAAGTGAAAGAGGAGA
>NW_011494784.1:1662463-1670154 GCF_000754665.1 Bison bison bison
GGAAAGATTGAGGGCAGGAGGAGAAGGGGATGACAGAGGATGAGATGGTTGGATGGCATCACTGACTCGATGGACATGGGTTTGGGTAGAACTCTGGGAGTTGGTGGTGGACAGGGAGGCCTGGCGTGCAGCGGTTCATGGGTCGCAAAGAGTTGGACACGACTGAGTGACTGAATTGAACTGAACTGAAAGAAGTAATTCACTTTCAGTAATAACTGAGAATCAAACAAGAGGAAATTGGCATAATATCAAGAGAATTATCAAGGTAGCCCTGAAGCTTCAACAACTTGCCTTGCTATAACTCTCATCTCAATGATGGCATTTGAATGTCAGATGAAAGATGTTCATGAATCAGTGTTGATTTTTAATTCAGAGTCTCTTGGGAGACTCTAATTTGAAAGGAGATCAGCATCTTCACTGAAGACTTCATCTTCTAAGAAAGTCAAATATTTCAAGAATACCTATCAAACTAAAACTGATTCCATTAAAAAAAAAATAGGATATACCTACTCTAGACAGCTTCTCTTTAGCCTTCATAATCAGAGAAAAAACCCTATCACCAGAGAATCTTCTCTTTATACTGCCAGAAAAAATAAAGATTCTACTAATTAAATAGTTTGTAACTTACTCTTTTGAAATTGGTTCTAAGACTTTGATTATTAATTAGTTAAAGAGCTATTTTTCTTGTAAACCTTTTTGTGATCCAACAATTCGTGATTCCTTATAATGGTTAGTTTGGGGACTTAATTTTATGAGTCCTACATCAGTCCCTGGATCATCTGCCTCTGCCTTGTGGAATACAGTTGGTAAAATTTATCCAAAATCCAGTGATATAGTCTGGAGACAATTGTTATTTAGTCACTAAGTCATGTCCAACTCTTCTGTGACCCCACAGACTGTAGCCCACCAGGCTGCTCTGTCCAGGATTTTCCAGGCAAGAATACTGAAGTGGGTTGCCATTTCCTTCTCCAGGGGATCTTCCTGACCCAGAGATCAAACCCCCATCTCTTGCATTGGCAAGTGGGTTCTTTACCACTGAGCCACCTAAGAAGCAGCCCTGGAGACAATTAATTTCTTAAATTATTCAATGGCACCCCACTCCAGTACTCTTGCCTGGAAAATCCTATGGACGGAGGAGCCTGGTGGGCTGCAGTCCATGGGGTTGCTAGGGGTTGGACAAGACTGAGCGACTTCACTTTCACTTTTCACTTTCATGCATTGGAGGAGGAAATGGCAACCCACTCCAGTGTTCTTGCCTGGAGAATCCCAGGGACAGGGGAGCCTGGTGGGCTGCTGTCTATGGGGTCGCACAGAGTCGGACATGACTGAAGCGACTTAGCATAGCATAGCATAGCATGGTGAAAGTAATACATGTGAGGGTATAAAACATGAGTTAAAATTTATTCCCCAATATCTAATCCATTCTCTAGAAATAATTATTATTAATAAATTCTGTTTTTAGATTTTCTGGAAGTTTCCAGTATAACTTAAATAATATATATGTGCCCTTATATCTTGATTTACCATCTTGAATACTATCTATTGACAGTCCTTTAAAAGATAAAAAGTCTAGAATATTAACACTATTTCTCTACTTCCCAGTTTTGGTTTATAGTTAAAGTTTAAACTGAAACAATAAATTTGGACTTGTTCAGTAAGCTTACATGGGACCTACTGATTCCCCACTTTGGAAAGACCAAGATTTTAGCACTCAAACTTTATTCAACCAGTATTCCCTCTTCCCTTTCTCCAGGGTTGTTACTTATAATATTATTTTTAAATTGTCAAGATACACAATGTTTATATCTGTTCTGCAGTGATAATTCTCTTCTGTGCTTTGTACATTATAAATCTAAAAATTAAAAACTAACATCATTTACAGCATTATGATTATATATGTATTCCATATATATCTATACTCAAACATATAATAATATAAGTTGCAATCATTAAGTAAAAAGCTAAAATATTTGAAATATGTGGTATTGCCACAGAATACAAGATTTACATCAAAATAACAGAAGACAAAATTAAACCCAAATACGCTTAATACATTTTAAACATATTATTACATATGTCTATATATAGTAGTATGCAAAATAGCATAATTTTACTTCTGGGTATTTTTCCAAAGAAAACAAAAAAACTAATTTGAAAATATATATGCACCCCTATGTTCACTGAAGTATTATCCACAATATCCAAGAAGTGAAAGCAACCTAAGGGCACTTCAATAGATAAATGGGTAAAGAAGATGTGGTATATATACAATGGAATAAAAGGGAATGAAATCTTCTAATTTCAACAACATAGATAGATCTAGAGGTTATTATGCCAAGTAAAATAAGTCAGAGAAAGACAGATGCTGTAAAATTTCACTTATATTGGAATCTAAAAAACAATATGCAGATGACACCGCTCTTATGGCAGAAAGTGAAGAGGAACTAAAAAGCCTCTTGATGAAAGTGAAAGAGGAGAGTGAAAAAGTTGGCTTAACAACATTCAGAAAACTAAGATCATGGCATCTGGTCCCATCACTTCATGGGAAATAGTTGGGGAAAGAGTGGCAGACTTTATTTTTCTGGGCTCCAAAATCACTGCAGATGGTGATTGCAGCCATGAAATTAAAAGATGCTTACTCCTTGGAAGGAAAGTTATGACCAACCTAGACAGCATATTAAAAATCAGAGACATTACTTTGCCAGCAAAGGTCCATCTAGTCAAGGCTATGGTTTTTCCTGTGGTCATGTGTGGATGTGAGAGTTGGACTGTGAAGAAAGCTGAGTGCCGAAGAATTGCTGCTTTTGAACTGTGGTGTTGGAGAAGACTCTTGAGAGTCCCTTGGACTGCAAGGAGATCCAACCAGTCCATTCTGAAGGAGATCAGTCCTGGGTGTTCTTTGGAAGGAATGATGCTAAAGCTGAAACTCCAGTACTTTGGCCACCTGATGTGAAGAGTTGACTCATTGGAAAAGACTTTGATGCTGGGAGGGATTAGGGGCAGGAGGAGAAGGGGACAAAAGAGGATGAGATGGCTGGATGGCATCACCGACTCAATGGACATAAGTTTGAGTAAACTCCGGGAGTTGGTGATGGACGGGGAGGCCTGGTGTGCTGCAATTCATGGGGTCGCGGGGAGTCGGACATGACTGAGCAACTGAACTGAACTGAACTGAAAAAACAATAAGCATAACAAATAAAAACATAGTCAGAGATACAAACAGATGATTACTGGAGTGGGGAGTGAGCGAAACAGGTGAGGGAAATTAGGAGTTACAAACTTCCAGTTGCAAAATAAATGAGTCCCAGGATTAAAATGTACAGAATGAGGTATATAGTCAATAACAAGGTAATATCTTGGCATGGTGACAGATGGTTACCAGACTTAGCACAGTGACTGATCATTTTGTAATGTATAGAATTACTGAATCACTATGTTGAACAACCAGGAAATAGCATAGTATGGTAGGTCAATCATACCTCAAAAAAAACCCAACCAAACAAATAGACAAACTCTTAGAAAAAGAGATCAGATTTGTGATTACCAGAGGCAGTGGTGGGTGGAAGTAGGAATTGGATGAAGGTGATCAAAAGACACAAACTTCCAATTATAAAATAAATATTAGGGTTGTAATATACAACATGATTAATAGAATTAACACTGCTGTATGTTATATAGGAAAGTTGTTAAGAATAAATCCTGAGTCCTCATCACAAGGAAAAATATATTTTTAAAAAATTTTGTATCTATATGAGATGATGAATGTTCATTAAACTTATAGTGGCAATCATCTCATGATGTGTATAATTCAAATCATTATGCTTTACACCTTAAACTTATACAGTTGTTGTTGTTGTTGTTTAGTCGCTAAGTCATGTCTGACTATTTGTGACCCCATGGTTGTAGCCTGCCAGGTTTCTCCATCCATGGGATTTCCCAGGCAAGAATACTGGAGTGAGTTGCCATTTCCTTCTCCAAAACTTATACAGTACTGTATGTCAGTTACACATAAAATTGAAACAAGAAAATTTAAATAATAAGTATAATTTCAAATATGTGAGGCAAAATACTATACACCATTTTGATACCAGCTAACCATTAATAAGGGCCTCCCTGGTGGCTCAGATGGTAAAGAGTCTGCCTGAAATATAGGAAACCTAGATTCAATCCCTGCATTGGGAAGATTCCCTGGAGGAGGCCACGACAATCCATTCAAGTATTCTTGCCTGGAAAATCCCATGGACAGAGGAGCCTGGCAGGCTACAGACCATGGGGTCTCATGGAGTTGGACACCACTGAGCGACTAACACACACAGAAACAGCCATTAACAAAACCACTGAATTACAAGCCTACATCATAACTTATATGAAAGCAAAATCCAACTAGGTTAAAACATAGATGTGAAAAATAAAAATGAAGAATTGTTTTGACATGTAAAATCATAGATAAATTTCAACTGTATTAGTTGATTAAGAAAATTAAGTTGTATAATAATGCAAATATTTATACAAAATTGAAAATTCCAATAATATTTATTTTTATATATTTTTAGTCTTTATTTTTATATATTTTATATTTGTGGACAAGAAAAATGCACATAAATTTCAGGAAAGGGATTATATGTAAGTTGGGGAAAGACTGGAAGCAAAGAATACAAAAAGGAATCCAGCTGCCCTCAAAGGAAGGACATCTGAAACAAACTTGTCAGGATGTTAATGGAGATAGATTTGACAACAGTCCGTAGTGTCTACACAGGTGTTCATTATAATCCATGTACTGCTCTTAATTCAAATAATAAACACTATGGAAATATAGTAATAAAAATAGCTAGTTTTAACTAAGCCTTTCAGTGTATCTATTAGTATTCTATTTTAACTACATTTTGTCACTGTCTACCATTTAAAATAAAAACTTTATCTACATATTCTTAAATGATGAAATTAAAAAATAGAGGTTAATTTGCACAAGTGTGAATAGTCTCTTGATGGCTATCTGGTGTCTGAATCTACATTATAAAACATTCTGTCAAATGACCTCTCTATGAAATATTCAAGGAAAGTTTTTCTAAACATGACACAAAACTCAAGAACTGTGAATGAAAGATTAATATATTTTGACTGTGAAAAAACTTAAATTTCTGTATGCCAATATTATGCTTCCCTGGTGGCTCAGTGGTAAAGAACCCACCTGCCAATGCAGGAGACACGATTTGATCCCTGGTCAGGAAGATACCCTAGAGAAGGAAACAGCAACCCATTCCAGTATTCTGGCTTGGGAAGTCCCATGGACAAACGAGCCTGGAAGGGCCACAGTCCATGGGGTCACAAAAAAAATCAGATACAACTTAATGACTAAACAATATCAATGACAAAATTACCACAAACAAATGACTAGAGGAAAGAGTATCCTTTTTTTAAAAAAAGTCAGCTGTGTCAAGGTATATAGTTGTTGTTCAGTTGCTCAGTCATGTCCAACTCTTTGCGACCCCATGGACTGTGGCACATCAAGTTTCCCTGTCCTTCACCATCTCCTGGAGTTTGCTTAGACACACATTCATTGAGTCGGTAATGAGGTATATAGTTTATGCTCCATTCTGAGTGTATGTCTGATGGCTTTCGTTGGCTGTAAACCTTATAACCACCACCATATTCAAGATGATTCCATTATTCAAGAAAGTTTTCTTCTGCTCATTTTCAGTTAATTATTCCCTTATCCTGACATCAGCCCTTCACCCTGACCCCAAGCAACTAATTGGCTTTCTGTTACTGAAATGAGATTAATCTCTTGTAGAAGTACATGTAAATGGAATCATATGGTATATACTCTTTTGTCTGGCTTTTTAACTTCATTTTTTTGAGATTCATACATGTTGTATGTATCAGTAGTTCATTTCTTTTTATTGCAGATAGTATTTGGCTATTATATCATAATTTATCTATCTTGATCATGAACAGTTTGGGTTGTTTTGAAGTTTTTAACTATTATAAAGAAATCCATTAGAAATATTCCTGTATAAGTCTTTGTGTAGACAAAGTCTTTGTTGTGACTCTTTAAAAATTTAAATTTCTATATGCCAAAATTGGGCTTCCCTGGTGGCTCAGTGGTAAAGAACCCACCTGCAGGTGCAGGAGAAGCAGGTTTGATCCCTGGGCCAGGAAGATCCCCTAGAGAAGAAAAAAGCAACCCACTCCAGTATTCTTGCTTGGGAAATCCCATGGACAGAAGAGCCTAGAGAGGCTACAGTCCATGAGGTCACAAAAAGTGTCAGATACAACTTAGAACTAAACAATATTAACGTCAAAATTACCACAAACAAATGACTAGAGGAAAGAGTATCCTCTTTTGGAGGACATATATTTTCACTTATTTTAGGTAAATATCTGGAAAGTGGAAAGGTTAAGTGATATGCTAGTATGTGTGAAAGTGTTAGTCGGTCAGTCTTGTCTGACTCTTTGTGACCCAATGGACTGTAGCCCACCAGGCTCCGCTGTCCATGGAATTCTCTATGCAAGAATACTGGAATGCGTAGCCATTCCCTTCTCCAGGGAAATCTTCCTGACCCAGGGATAGAACCCGGTTCTCCTGCATTGTTTGCGGATTCTTTACCATGTGAGCCACCAGGGAAGCCCTAAGTGATATGCTAGGAGTATATTCAACTTTATAAGAAAGGTACAAATTGTTTAACAAAGTCATTGCACCACTGGACGTTTCCACCAGCAAAGTCTAAGCGTTCCTATCAACACTTGGTATTGTCAGTGTTTTTAATTATGGTCATTCTAATGGTTGTTTAGTGATATCCCATGGTGGGTTTATGTTGCATTTCCTGATAACTAATGACGTTGAGCATATTTTATGTGCTTGCTGACCATTCATATATCTTTCTGTGAAATACTTTTCAAATATTTTGCCTATTATTTAATTAGGTGATTTGTCTTGTTGTTGAGCTGCAAGTGTTCTTTATACATATCTTATATATACACTGGCAGGCAGATTCTTTACCACTGAGCCATTAGGGAAGCCCTCAGGTTTATTTTTAGCAGCAGCAGCAGCAGGATGATCTGAAGTAATCTCTGTTCTAGGTTTAACTGAGCCCTACTATTAGTTCTTCTTTGATTTTATTGATCAGAATTTTGTAGTTTTCTTCATGTAGATCACATTGTTACATATTTTGTTAGATTTATACCTAAGTATTTTTATTTGTTTGGGTAATAATGCTTTTAAGGTGAAAACTTGTATTTACACAAAAACCTGTACACAAATGTTTATATCAGTTTTATTCATAATTGCCAAATTGGGAGCAACTGATATATACTTAAGTAGGTGAACTGATAAATTCACTGTGGTACATCTAGACAATAGAATAATATTCAGTGCTAAAAATAAATGAGCTATCAAGCCATGAAAAGACATGAAGGAACATTAAAAGCATCAGATCAGATTAGATCAGTCGCTCAGTCGTGTCCGACTCTTTGCGATCCCATGAATCGCAGCACGCTAGGGCTCCCTGTCCATCACCATCTCCCGGAGTTCACTCAGACTCACGTCCATCGAGTCAGTGATGCCATGCAGCCATTTCATCCTCTGTCGTCCCCTTCTCCTCCTGCCCCTAATCCCTCCCAGCATCAGAGTCTTTTCCAATGAGTCAACTCTTTGCATCAGGTGGCCAAAGTACTGGAGTTTCAGCTTTAGC